>NW_020525939.1:0-168816 GCF_003368295.1 Carassius auratus | reverse complement strand
ACCCTCTGGCAATCAAGTTTTAAGGGATACGGCAGTTAAAGGGTTAATCCGACCATCTAGACTTTGAAATCACATACACAGAACATATATATAACTTTAGTAACACTTTATTGTATATATATATATATATATATATATTATATATATATATTATATAAATGTATAGGTGTGCATTGTAGCTGACACCTAAATTAACACATTAAAAATTGTTTTATGACTGCAAGTCTTTCTCCTCAAATGCTATTGAGCTTCAAATTTGCTTTTGAGTCCATGTGAAAAGTAGCATAATGTACATATGACTTACAGTTTGTTTTAATAAACACCAAACATTCAATTTAATTGTGCATTATAGCTGTCACGTAGATGAACAATTACAGTTGTTTTTATGACTGTAAGTAATTCTCTTCAAATGGTAATGATGTTAGAAAAGTGTACAACAATATCACATGTAACTTTAGAGACGGTCCCTAAATTTGAGGACTCTCAAATGTCCAATGTCAGGCCAAATTTATGCCTGTTTGTTTTGTTTTTTACTTTATTTTTCTTTTCTCTGTGCCGGATTTGCTGATGTCTTTTATCCGGCCATAGATGTCCATCCATCAATTACGAACATTCATCCGCAAATGTCCGAGCGGTCGCGAGCGCGGATGGGAGAATGGTGCATGTTTATTTTTTTTGAGCTACTGGGATGGTGCCCCCTTTGGGAGTTGGTGCCCCACGAAGACTGCGTATTCTGCATATAGGGAGCGGCGGTACTATCTGGAAGATATATTCCTCAAACCGTCGTACAAGAGGAGGTGATGCTAGTACTTCAAGAATCTCTCAAAACCTATCTGTTCATAAAGCCTATATATAAAGTCTTAATATAGTATTCCACAATATGTTGTGCTATTCTAATAATATTGTGTTTTTTTATTGACATTGTTATTTACTGTTATTTTTTGTTTTAATATTGTTACTGTTGTTACTTGTTGTACGGTGACCTTGAGTGGTTTGAAAGGCGCCTTAAATAAAATGCATTATTATTATCATTATTATTATTAGCTGTACACTTGATAAAAAAATTAATATAAACTTATGCAATTGTGTGTATATATATATATATATATATATATATATATATATATATATATATATATATAGTGTACAGTTTTCTTTTATTGCATCTTGAAATAAATGTTTCTGAGTTCTGTGTTTGTTTATTTTTTTATTATTACTTTTTTAGGAAGATTACAGCCTTTAATCTCCTCAAAATAAATGTGCATATAAACCATGAACAATTTAATTATAGCTGTATTTATAAAATGCTTACTAATGACTATTAATTTTGGGAGAAGGCTATATAAAGCAGCAACAGTTGATGTTGAGGCCTAAGATATTTCTTAAGCTGTAATGATGAAAAAACAACAACAACAACAACACAAAATTGCTTATTTTTTCTGCTGGTGATTAAAGAGATGATTAAGTCTCCCTCCCTCTCTCTCTCTCTCTCTCTCTCTCTCTCTCTCTGACACCAAGCCCATCCCCTCTCCCACACATTCACACAAACTCAGCACACACACTTAACACACACACACACACACACACACACACACACATTACCCACAGTGACAGAGGGACAGAGGGACATCAGATGTATGGTAGTTTTTTAATTTTCTCTCATCCATATAGTGTTGTATAGTCATGAAACTATGCATATTTCCTCAGCATGACTTGTCTTCTATGTGTACATTTTGTTGAAGCGTTTAGAAGCTGCACTTAAAAAAATAAAAGACATTTACTGGTTCCTTTTTTACTGTTATTTCAAAAAATCACCATCCAAAATTCATTCGCACCTGTTCTGTAAGATAAATTCTTTAAACAGTGGTAAAACAGGATGTGGTGCTGATCCTTCAAGAGTCACTCCAAACTTATCTGTCCATAAAGCCTATAAAGAATTATTCTTAATACACAGTATTTCACAATACTTCAGCATATTATTCTAATTAAGTGATGGTCATTTTATCAGTAAAATACATATTTTTCTTTGAAAGATTTCTATAAATGATTTAAATCATATTCGTTTCTACAATAATTATTTAAAAGTAAACCTATATCTCCATCTGGTGGCCATTATTGGTACTAATAATTGCAAGCTTGATTTATATGTTATGATAGTTTTAATTTTATGGTGGCTCCTGGACATGATAAAGCTATGAACTTACTTACTGTGCTTCTTTCAAATGATGACTTCTACGTATATAAATATTATGAAGAGTTGGAATGAAGAATGTTAAAGATATAGTAAAATAACTATTGTATTTTTTTTATGTTACTTTAATAAATCGGTATGGCCACACCATTTAAGGTATCTTAAACCCATTCGCAATTTAACATCTTCAGTATATTGGCATCATGTTGAAAAAGTTTGGTGTGAACTATTTGTGTCTTCTTGAAGGAGTATGATTCATTTACAGGCTGATTTGATCATAAATCCACAATAAAATTTCTGAGTTCTGTATCAATCTGTGTTGTTGTTAGTTTATTTTCATTTTTTTATTTTTCATAGGAAGATAACTGACCCTTCACTGTCCTTTTTAATAAATGTGCTTATAAACCAAGATCAAGCTATTTATAGCTGTATTTATAAGCTGCTTATTAATGACTATTTAAGTTGGGACAAGGCTTTATGAAGCATGAACTGACTATTTACTAATGAGTGCAGTTATTATAAAGTGTTACCAATGCATTTACTAATGTTAACAAATTAGACATTATTTTACAGTGTTATAAAATCCTTTAATGACTTACAAGCATTTGTGAAAGTTCTGCTTGCATTACAGCTTAGTCTTCATCTGTGAGCTGAACAGTTTTACTGTTACATCCATGAGATTATGTAAATTAAGATAAATGTCATGTCACAGGATGGAATAGGTCAGTATCAAATGAGTTTGAAATTATTATTTGCGGCACATATAAGTATTTTTAGAATTTTGTTTTTAATTCCTGAAACTGTCAGAAAAGGATAAGGCCTAAGAGATTTCTTAAGCTGTAATGAAAACAGCAATGTTAGCAACAGCAACAAAAAATAACAATTTAAAATACATTTTTTTTTTCTGGTGATTAAAGAGATGATCAAGTCTCTCTCTCTCTCTCTCTCTCATTGTGTCTGCCACTCAGCTCATGCCCATCCCCCACTCACAGACACACACAGACACACACACACACACACACACACACAGCACACATACATTCCTCAAACAGAGGGACAGAGTGAGTTGAGATGTCTGACAGTTTTTTTAATTTTCTTTTAATCATACAGTGTTGTAAAGTCATGAAACTATGCATATGTCCTCATAATGATTTGATCTCTGTATGAATTTTTTTTTAAGTGTTTGGAAGCTGCAATTTAAAAATACAAGACAATTAATGATTCCCTTTTTACTGTCATTTCAAAAAATCACCACGACAAAACCGTTCAAGCTAACCAAAATCCGTTCGCAATTTAAGTTCCTCAATGTTTTTTCAACATGTAGACAAAGTTTGGTGAGTATAGTGAACATTTCCTGTGAGGAGTAGCATTAAATCAGAGCTCAATTTAAATATTCAAATCAAAATAGCCGACTTCCTGTTGGTCGTAGCTGATGACTGTGAATTAGAAAGTTGTCCGTCTTGAAAAGAACAATTTATGTACCAAGTTTGGTGTCTGTAGCTAAAACTAACCCCCCCACTTTTGACAAAAGGTGGCGCTATAGAGTGCCTCCTTCACGCCCTTTTAAAAGCTTTTGCCATTGTCTAGCTATCACTAATACTGATATGTGTTTTGAGTTTCATGTAAATCTGAGCTTGTTGTCTGCCTCAAACTCACCATAACAGAACATTCAAGTTTGACACGTTGCCATGGCAACACTATATCAGATATCAATATCCCCACAACAGATTTACATCGGCCATGTTTTGTAATTATTCTGATGAGGTTTTAAGTAAATCAAGTAAAAATAAGATGCTGAATTCAAAGCATTTGGAAAATGACACACTTCCTGCTGCCAGTTGGTGGCGCTATACCGTTGACTCTTAATAGTCACATATATGCGATCAGTATCATACAACGAACAAACCAATGAAGTTTGATCAAATTCAGGAAATGTATATGGATGTTATTAGACATTTCCTGTTTCTCATTTCTCGCCATAATTGCCACGCCTCGCCACGGGCAAACCGTTCGAGATATCAAAAATCCCCTCGCAATTTTTCATCCCCAATGTCTTGAGATCATGTTCACCGAGTTTCGTGGCAATCAAGTAAATAACCTATGACAAGTATATCAAATTCCAGAGCATGCTTTTTATAAACAGCCCTGGATAGCTGACTTCCTGTTGGGCGGAGCCTATGACATAGAGTGTGAAAGTTGTTCAGCTCAAAGAGATCTATAAGTGTACTGCGTTTCATATAAATATATGCAAGTGTGTGTGAGCTATGGTTCAAGATTTCTGACTGTGTTCCAGGGGGCGCTGTAGAGCCCCTGTGCCACGCCCGGGTCCCAGTCTCTGTGGCGTCCTGATGGCCGCAGATTCCAATGTGTGTGCCAATTTTCAAGAGTTTTTGAGCATGTTAAGGCCCCCAAAATCCCCCGGAAGGTTTAATAAAAAATAAAAATAAATATAGCTGCAAGCAGCGATGTCGGGCTCAAGCCATCAGTGCAACGCCACCCCGGTGGCATCAGGATAACTGTGCCCAGCGGGCATAAGCATTTACAGTAACCCTCTGACAATCAGTTTTAAGGGATGCGGCAGTTAAAGGGTTAATCCGACCAATCTAGACTTTGAAATCACATACACAGAACAATATATATAACTTTAGTAACACTTTATTTTAATATTTATAAAAAATGTATAAGGTGTGCATTGTAGCTGACACCTATATGAACACATTACAATTGCTTTGTGACTGCAAGTCTTTCTTCTCAAATGCTATTGAGCTTCAAATTTGCATTTGAGCCCATGTGAAAAAGTTGCATAATTTACATATGACTTACAGTTTGTTGTAATAAATATCAAACATTCAATGTAATTGTACATTATAGCTGTCACCTAGATGAACAATTACAGTTGTTTTTATGACTGTAAGTCATTCTCTTCAAATGCTACTGACGTTAGAAAAGTGTATAACAATATCACATGTAACTTTAGAGACCTTCCCTAAATTTGAGACTCTAGAAAGTCCAATGTCAAGACAACTTTATGCGTGTTTTATTTTCTTTAGTTTTCTTTTCTCTGTGCCGGATTGCTGATGTCCTATACCCAGGCATAGATGTCCATCCATCAATTACGAACATTCAGCCGCAAACATGAGGTGTGAGCGGTCGCGAGCGCGGATGGGAGAATGACGCATGTTTTTTTTTTTTTTTTTTTTTTTTTTTTGAGCAACTGGGATGGTGCCCCCTCTGGGAGTTGGTGCCCTACGAAGACTGCATACTATGTTATACTGCATAATGTTAACAAATTAGACATTATTTTACAGTGTTACCAAATCCTTAAATAATGTATTAGTGTTTTGTAATGATTTTAATGACCTATAAGCATTTGTGAAATAGTTTTGCTTGCATTACAGCTTTATCTGTCAGTTGAAGAGTTTTACTGTTACATCCATGAGATTAATAAATGTCATGTCACGTCACAGGTTGTCATAGGTCAGTATCAAATGAGTTTGAAATTATTATTTGCAGCACAAATTAGGGTTCTTAGGATGTTTTTAAATCCCTAAAACTGTCAGAAAAGGATAAGGCCTAAGAGATTTCTTAACCTGTAATGAAAGGAAAAAACACCACCATTAGCAACAACAAAAACAATAACAATTTAAAATACAGATTTTTTTTTTCCTGATTATTAAAGGGATGATTAGGTCTCTCTGTCTCTCTCTCTGCCAGACAGCCCCTCCCTACAGTCCACACACACTGTCACAGTCACCAACCCCCTCACACTCCCCCTCCCTCTCCCCCTCCCTTCCCTCACACAGACAGGGTGGCCAGAGTGAGATCATGTCAGTTGAGAAGTCTGACAGTTTTTTAATTTTCTTTTATCCATACAGTGTTGTAAAGTCGTGAAACTATGCATATTTCCTCAAAATGATTTGATCTTTGTATAAAAAAATGCTTTGAAGTGTTTGGAAGCTGCAATTTAAACATACAAGGCAATTAATGTTTCCCTTTTTACTGTCATTTCAAAAATTCACCACGACAAAACCGTTCAAGCTAACCAAAATCCGTTCGCAATTTAAGTTCCTCAATGGTTTTTCTTCATGTAGACAAAGTTTGGTGTGTATAGTGTACTTCCCCTGTGAGGAGTATGCATTAAATCAGAGCTCAATTTAAATATTCAAATCAAAATAGCCGACTTCCTGTTGGTCGTAGCTGATGACTGTGAATTAGAAAGTTGTCCGTCTTGAAAAGAACAATTTATGTACCAAGTTTGGTGTCTGTAGCTAAAACTAACCCCCCCACTTTTGACAAAAGGTGGCGCTATAGAGTGCCTCCTTCACGCCCTTTTAAAAGCTTTTGCCATTGTCTAGCTATCACTAATACTGATATGTGTTTTGAGTTTTATGTAAATCTGAGCTTGTTGTCTGCCTCAAACTCACCATAACAGAACATTCAAGTTTGACACGTTGCCATGGCAACACTATATCAGATATCAATATCCCCACAACAGATTTACATCGGCCGTGTTTTGTCATTATTCTGATGAAGTTTTAAGTAAATAGAGTAAAAATAAGATGCTGAATTCAAAGCATTTGGAAAATGGCACACTTCCTGCTGCCAGTTGGTGGCGCTATAATGTTGACTCTTAATAGTCACATATATACGATCAGTATCATACAACGAACAAACCAATGAAGTTTGATCAAATTCAGGAAATGTATGTGGATGTTATTAGACATTTCCTGTTTCTCATATCTCGCCATAATTTCAACGCCTCGCCACGGGCAAACCGTTCGAGATATCAAAAATCCCCTCGCAATTTTCCATCCCCAATGTCTTGAGATCATGTTGACCGAGTTTGGTGGCAATCAAGTAAAAGACCTATGACAAGTATATCAAATTCCAGAGCATGCTTTTTATAAACAGCCCTAAATAGCTGACTTCCTGTTGGGCGGAGCCTATGACATAGAGTGCGAAAGTTGCTCGGCTCAATGAGATCTATAAGTGTACTGAGTTTCATATAAATACATGAAAGTGTGTGTGAGCTATGGTTCAAGATTTCTGACTGTGTTCCAGGGGGCGCTGTAGAGTCCCTGTGCCACGCCCGGGGCCCAGTCTCTGTGGCGTCCTGATGGCTGCAGATTCCAATGTGTGTGCCAATTTTCAAGAGTTTTTGAGCATGTTAAGGCCTCCAAAAACCCCCGGAAGGTTTAATAAAAAATAAAAAAAATAATAATAAATATAGCTGCAAGCAGCGATGGCGGGCTCAAGCCGCCAATGCCATCGCCACCCCGGTGGCATCAGGTAAACTGTGCCCAGCGGGCACATGCATTCACAATATCCCTCTGGCAGTGAGGTTTTAAAGGATATGGCAGTTAAAGGGTTAATCCGAATCATCTTGACTTTAAAATCACATTCACAGAACAATATATATATATATATATATATATATATATATATATATATATATATAACTTTAGTAACACTTTACAGTAAGTTTTCATTTATAAACATTATGTTAACATGAACAATATTTATATAACATTCATTCATGTCAGTTAATATTCCAAACTTAAACATTAAAACATTGTTTTATTGTGATTTTTTTCCAAGCACATTTTACCAATTCCTAACCATATAAATCTTAATAACTACCATTATTTTTTATTTAATCATTTATGAGTGCTATACAATAGTCCAGGAAAGCTGGAAGAGAAAAACTCCTTATATTCATGTGTGCAGAATTATTAGGCATGTTTTCTTTTACAGATGAAATGCGCTAAAATAGACTTTTAACTCAAACTGTAAGGTCGAAAATTATGAAATACCCATGAGAAATATCAAACACAAATGCAATACAGAAATGGATAAGTTAAGACTTGACCATTGTACAAAAATGCTGACTGGGTCATGAGGTCAGAAAAGAAGAAGAAAAAAGCAGGTCAAGAAGAACTGACAAAAAGAATTGCAAAATAATTAGTAATTAATGTGAAGATTAATTTTTAGTCAATTCTGCAAGACAGACTTTTCAGGAAAGGAGGTGGAATAAAAATGAGCTCCTAAATCTTAATCCTGGATTCTGGAAGATATATTCCTCAAACCATCGAACAAGAGGAGGTGGTGCTGGTCCTTCACGAGTCACTCTAATCTGTTCATAAAGCCTATATATAAAGACTTAATATATAGTATTTCACAATACTTCATGGTATTCTAATTAAATCATTTTTTGGAATCTTAAGTCTCTCAGAGCCTGACACCGAGTAATTCTGGAGACTCCAGGAAAGTGGCAGTTCTGTAAAATGTTGGCGCTGGAGACTAAATGCACCCTGATAGTTTCACACCTAATTCACTTAACACACACACACACACACACACACACACACACATTACCCACAGTGACAGTGGGACTGAGTGACATCAGATGTATGATAGTTTTTTTTAATTTTCTATCATCCATACAGTGTTGTATAGTCATGAAACTATGGTCATGAGACCAGTCATTCTGAGGAAATATGCCTCAGAATGACTGGTCTTCTATGTGTACATTTTTTTTTTTTTTAAGTGTTTAGAAGCTGCACTTTAAAAAAATAAAAAGACATTTACTGGTTCCTTTTTTACTATTATTTCAAAAAATCATCACGGCAAAACCATTCAAGCTATCCAAAATTCATTCACACCTATTCTGTAAGATTAATTCTTTAAACAGTGGTAAAAGAAGATGTGGTGCTGAACCTTCAAGAGTCACTCATAACGTTATCTGTCCATAAAGCCTATAAATAATTATTCTTAATATACAGTTCAAAATACTTCAGCTTGTTATTCTAATTAAGTGAGGGTCATTTTATCAGTAAAATATATACAATTCATTTTTTTTTTGAAAGATTTCTATAAATTATTTAAATCATACTCGTTTCTACAATAATTATTTAAAAGTAATCCTATAGCTCCCTCTCTTGGCCATTATTGGTACTAAGAATTGCAAGCTTGATTTATAAGTTATGATAGTTTAAATTTGATGCTGGCTCTTGAAAGTGATAAAGCTATGAAACTTACTGTGCTTCCTTCAAATGAGGACTTCTACTTATATAAAAAAATATGAAGATTTAGAATGAAAAATTGTAAAGATATAGTAAAATAACTATTGTATTTTTTTATGTTACTTTAATAAATCTCTATGGCAAAACCATTTAAGCTATCCTAAACCCATTCACAATTTAACATCTCAGTATATAGGCATAATGTTGAAAAAGGAGTATGGAGTAGTATGAGTAGGAGTATGAATTCATTTGCAGGCTTTATCATAAATCCACAATAAAATTTCTGAGTTCTGTATCAATCTGTGTTGTTGTTTGTTTATTTTTATCTTTTATTTTACATAGGAAGATAACTTACTCTCATTTTTAATAAATGTGCTTATAAACCAAGGACAAGCTATTTATAGCTGTATTTATAAACTGCTTACTACTGACTATTGATATTGGGACAAGGCTTTATAAAGCATGAACTGACTATTTAATAATGAGTGCAGTTATTATAAAGTGTTATCAATGAATTTGCTAATGTTAACAAATTAGACATTATTTTACAGTGTTATCAAATCCTTAAATGACTCATAAGCATTTGTGAAAGTTCTGCTTGCATTACAGCTTAGTATTGATCTGTGAGCTGAACAGATTTACTGTTACATCCATGAGATTATGTAAATTAAAATAAATATAATGTCACACGATGTCATAGGTCAGCATCAAATGAGTTTGAAATTATTATTTGCAGCACAAATAAGGTTTTTTTACAACACAGTCTCACTCTCTACTCGTCAAATGTCTGACGCATGGTCAAGTGATCTGGCGTCACTTTTTTGACGCACTGGGTATACCTTTGGCGTTATTTTTCAACGTGCAGGTTAGTCCGATAGACTTCTATAGAACTCAGCAGCGTTTAAATTTGACGTCTTGGTTCAGCACACCGCAACTACACTGAATAAATAAAAATAAATAATAGGCTACAAAAAAAATTATATATGACAGAGATCGTTTTTATCTGGCCCTCCAACTTGTTTTTAAGGGTTTAAATATTCTCGCAATCTGATATCAAAGTGATCTCTGTGCCAAAGCTTAGCGCGTTCATCAGTGGTGAGTTTAACAACACTCAACTGCAGGTAAAACAGCATTCATCGGTGAGTTTGACCAAAGCAACACTCAACTGCAGGGAAAACGACATAAAAAGGTGAGTTTAACAACGCTCCAAGGCGCGTGCAAGTAAGCAGTTTAACCGTTTTCTTACAACCCATTTCGCTTATCGCTTATTCATAGTTCATCATCTCTATGAAATCACGTTCAAGAAGTCTCATTCAGCACACATCGCGATACTTGCCATCAGTTTCCATGTGCCACAGGGTCGGTGAGTAGATATAATTACGCTCTTTTAATGCCTGTTATAAAATGTATTCTGTCTTTATTAATCAGATTAGCGCCATATTGTTTACTCGCTGTATTATATCAGTCATCCGCGGCTGTCTTTGAGTTTCATTGCGTTTAACTAAATGAACACACCTGCTAACTAGTGTGATTAAACCCTGTCGGTCACGTGACGTGCCATAGACTTTCAATATATTCATTTCATGTCAAAGATGTAAATTTGTAGTAAAATCATGGTAACCACGACACGTACAATAGCAACAAATTAAATTTGAAGTTAAAACCCAGGAACGGGACATTTACCATGTTTTTGCCACAGTAACTGTAGTTCTACTATGGTATATTAATAACCAATACAACAATACAATAATCATCAAACTAACTTTGGTTGTACAACTGTAATTGTCGTTTTTGATGTGCTTTTATATGACAGATATCACACATTTACTTTACCATGCTTTTGATACATTTTTATGTAAATCCAAAAAAAGTAAATAAATAAAAGGAAACATTTTTCCCTTCCTGCAGTTCATTCATATCAGTTTATATTTTAAATATTTTGCTCACAAAACATTATTAAAATTCTGTTTATAATTCTATTTTATTGTACCCCTCTCCCTTTCTTATTTTTATTATTATGTATTTTTTTTTAGCTGAAAAGATGTAAAGGAAGCAGTCATCCCTGTGGTGTTTGTGGAGAGGTTTTCCTTCAGAAATGGAGAAGACAGAAAGCTGCGGAGGCAGACATTTGCAGCAGTAAGTCTGTGTTGTTTTTACCTTTTTATCAAACTGCTGTTATAAATTGCACACCATTTGTTGTTTCTTAAACTTTTGCACTGTCCAAATACCCACACTTGCCATCTTTGCACTTGACCAATCGATTATTTATTTGACGTATTTCCTATGTTTAGGCCAAGTGTTCGAGTGAGCATGATGACCACAAGTGTGTGTCGAACTTTTCATGACCTGATGACTGTGTTTCCCAATCCTGATCCTGGAGAACCCCAGCACTGCACGGTTTTGGCGTCTCTCTTATCTGCCTTGGAGTCTTCACTGATGAGCTGATGAGTTGAATCAGGTGTGTTTGATCAGGGAGACATCTTAAATGTGCAGTGTTGGGCTTCTCCAGGACCAGGATTGGGAGCCACTGCCTTATGGGACACACTTAAGTGTTTACAGAGATTTTTAGTTTGATCATTCAACTTTGCATTTTAAAATAAATTAATTGAAAAATTATTTTCAATATCTAATTATTATTATTATTATTATTATTATTATTATTATTATTATTATTATTAATATTTTACATACATTGTAAAGGTTTCCGTGACCCCTTGTGAGATCTCGACAAAAGGTCTCACAATTTATTCCAAAAATTGATGCATGATGGGATACACTAAGCCTGGTATAGAGCTCCGGAGCGGTATTGGAGATAATGTGGGTTTAGTGTTCATTAAGGGCACTGCGCTTTGGCATTATTAAGACTTGCGCACTACTGATAACAGTCCTGTTAGCTTGTAATAATTTTTTTTAATATATATATGAATATAGCTGTATAATTACACACACACATACGCACAGTAATGTATAAGATGCATGTAATGTAGTAATATTTTTCTTTCTTTCTGTCTTACAGGATTGTTTGCAGATAATGCTGTTCAAGCTCAACAGCTCTTTTAAGAGCTAACCCTCACAAACCTTCCTAAAAACTAAAAGAGCTATTACTGAGTCTCAGCGAATTTTGCCATGATCAGCTCTTCCCAGGTACATTTGTTTAAAATATTTCTGAATCAACATTTACTCATCAAATGCTCTGGTCTGAATCTTATTTTAAATTAACTTAATTATATGTTTAATGAGCAATGTTAATTGCACACAGAATAAGATTATCTTGTTTTTCAGAAGAGAAGGAAGACCAAGGAAATGATTTGCTCATGAGGAATGAAGACGGCCATCTTGAGCCCAAACAAAGACAGAAGTCCTCTGGTATGTGTGTGTTGAAGCAATGCTGTGCAATGCTGTGTTATGTGTTACAGCACTTTATGATTTTATCTCACAGGACTGTTCATCTCAGCCGTAATTTATTCTTTCTATGTTTTTATTCTTAATAAAAAAAAAATTATATACAGCTATTACAATTAAATCATGTAGGCAAAGTGTGACCCGAATATTTTTAAACTTTAAGTAAAAAAAAAAAAAAAACACCAACTGTTTGTCTTAAATAAAAGAATACAAGTTTTATGTAAGTGGTTTACATTATTTCATTGTTTCATAAATGTTGTATTATAAATTGTGGATTGATAGTTGATTGGTTTGAAGCCAGGCCTTACACTAAAACACATTTGTGAGAGAAGTCAGGAACTTTGAAGATAGATTAGAGAGGGGAAAAAAGACACATTTACTGCAACAATAGATGAATTATAGAGGCAAAAAATTCTGTCACATGCTAAGGGGTGTCTCATGAGCAAGTCCTTTGCCTTAATTCTTGCAGAATGAAATTTTTATTGCAGTATTTTAATTTGTACAGATGATCTCATCAGCCAAATGAGGGGTTTTGACCAAGTGATGCTCTTGAAAGGACTGAAAGAAGAGGATGTGGTAAATTGTCTTCAGAGAAAAACCTTCTCAAAAGGTCTTAAAACAGCTTGAAGAATGGTAAGTGTACAGTACTACAAGGGTCATAGTTGCTCACCCTGCTAAAATCACACAGAACATAAGCTGAGCTCTCTGTCAATTAAACAACTTAATCTGTATTGTGTGTTTCACTTTGACCAGGTCTGGGATCTTAGGACTGAGAGATCCTCTGGCTGAGAAAAGGCTACACCACACCAGTGCTGGATATCAACCACAAACTGTTTCCAGACACGAGAGAAGAAGATCACGATGGGGAGATGAAACCAGTTTAGATGTGATGATGGGAATCATTATTTTCTGGAACAGTATCACATGTCTTAAATGTATCACATGATCTGTATCACAGTTGACTGGATGGATTATTTTTACTTTTAAGGACATTTCATCACTCATCTGTGTGAACTGATTAATTTATGATATTAATGAATTTTTGATCCTTTATTATTTTCCTTGAACTGTGTTTGTCTTGAAGCTACTTTATCAACTTCATAGTCTATGCTTCAATAAAATTAATATGGTGAATATTGTGTGTTGAAAATTCTTGGTAAATTCATAATTTTACTAGATACTGTAGGCTACTATGGGTTTATTCTACACTTGAAAAACTACATATTAATTACCAGGATTATTTTTTGCTTAAACATTAATGACACCTGGAACAACAATACACCAGAAAGTTAGTATTGTATATATTTAATCACAAATATGCCTATATATATATATATATATATATATATATATATATCTATATAAAGGGATTTACTAGATGAATTATTTTGAAAAGCCATTTACTTTATAGTTACAAACACTTGAGGGATAACTGAGAATGTAGCAGGAATGATCAACATGGATCTTGTACTGCATTAAATCCAAGAGCACGCACATTACTGATGTTCAGCATCTGAGGACCCAGATAAGGGGATGAGGAGGACATTTTTACACTGATTGTTGCTAATTAGTTAATATATATAGTATTCTGAGTATTCCATGAATTATTCCTTGTGTAATAGTGAAGTATCACAATGTGTATAAATTGTCCTTGATTATTGCTTAACAGTGGGGAATAGATAATGGCATGTTGTTGCAGGTTTATCCATTATATTTATTACTGTTAACTTCAAAAATAAAATAAATAATCTATAATTTTTATTATTAAATCATTTCTTTCTAATTTTGCCATGTTTCATCAGATGGCCTCACCATGTCCTGTCAAAAGCTTTACTGCTCATGACATAAGAATAAGAAAAGGTTAGTCTATGAAAACTGTCAGATATAAATGTGACTCAGCTCAGTTTGTTGTCCATTATGAGGAGAATACATACATGTAGGTTTTACTGCCCTTCTACCCCCAGGGGCCCAGTAGCACCCCCCGGAAGAGCCAGAAACTGTACATTTGAAATGGCTGTAAATCAGAGTCCAATTAATGAATCAAAGAGAAAACCAGAAGAATTTTTACTTATGCTATGCTGATAAAATAATGTCGGGCACAGTTTTCAGAAATAAATGGAAATGTTTCATAAAGCCATTTTAAATATTGCTCCCTCTAAAATACCAAATTTCACTCTGTCTTTCAATTATATCATAGAGGTTTACACAATGAAACTATTCATATATCCAGTTTTCCATTAAATATATTATTTATTTCATTTCGTCAATAAAACGATTTAAACTACATTACCCACAAGCCTCCGTCGTTCTATATATGGAAAGGCGAAACTAGGGGCTGTTTTTTGTAGTTCATCGAAGTTATGATTAGGGTTAGGGTTAGGATCTCGCTAAAGAGGTAATTTTCCTCAACATAGCAACCCTTAATTGTTGACTTAATATATTACTAATGTGATAATAGTAGCAAAACGTTCTTTTGTAACACGATGCGCTGTTTAGTATGGGTTAAAGGATAGTCCAACCACAGACAACCCTGCGATGACAAGGGACATTGACAGCCAATGATATCAAAGCTGAGCAGCGGCGTCACGCTTCCTTATCCATTTATGACCGATGACTTTCGTTTTTCGGCTGAAGGGATAGATTGGTTAACAATCAATAACATTTGCTACCTATTAGATTGTGTTTTATTAACGTCTACACCTTCCTCCAACAATAATGCAAATGCGCTAATTATTGTTTTCAGCTTGACAAAAATTGGGCAATATTGATGAGCACATGGCCAGCATTCGCAGTTCTATCGAACCGATTCCTCTCATTAAATCTTTTTTTTTTTTCTAAGACAGGTGCATTTTCTAATCAAATGATTAGCTTGTAACATTTAAATTGCATGTTATGTTTTGTTTTAAATCTATAAAAATTATTCACTTTTGTTTTTCTGTGATTTGCCATTCTTTACCAATTGAAATCTAGCAATAAAAACAGAGTTAAAAAAACTGATTCAAAGACAAATTGCCCATATAACTGCACTGCATCCTCTGTCAATAAGTTGTTTTTGCCACTATGAAGAATAAAAATTCTTTGCAAATACTTTTATTTAAAAAAAAAAGTAAATACAGATAGTCTTTCAGAGAACACTGAAGAATTTATTTGACCAAAAAGTGATACAACACACGGTTTCAAACTCAGAAAATAAAGACCATGAAGACATGCATGTCAAGTGTGCAATATCATCTATAAACCTCCATCAGCACAGCATCAAATAAACACTGATTGTCCGAACAAAGGAAGAAAGATAACGTTCAGGAAAACAAACACCTGCTACATAAAAATGCAGAAATAAAACTGACAATAACATCATTCACTTCATGACTGGAACTAGGGGATGGCTGTGCATGAATACGTCCTTTACGAAAACTCCTGATGAGAACTGATGTTTGTTTTTTTATGATAAAAGCACCAGAAGTAAAGTTTACTGTATGAAGCTTGAAAAAGAGAACACAATGCTTTATCAATATAAAAATACTATTTTCAACCATTGTTTTGATCACTGGTTCTGTATACAATATATGGGTTGCTGGAAGGTCACAATGTATTCATTATAAGCTTAGAACTAAAACAAAACTGCACTGCAAAGTCTAAACACTAATCAAGGGAGCATTTCTGTGTGTGTTGGGAAGATAAAGAGTTAAAGAGGTGAGTCCTTGTGCATGATCGAGAAGAACATCATTATCTGCGAACAATCCTGAAAGACAGAAAGGAAGGAAATATTATTACATGCTACTTTTAGACCATAAAACCAGCCTCTGTAAAGATGCTGTATAATTATATATTAAATGCATCTATTATTAAAAGCTAGTCAATAATAGCAAGCTATATTCATATGAATTATAAAAAAATATATTACATGCTTAAAGGAATGTTATCAGTAGTGTAATTGATCTGCTCACGGAAACCTTTCCAATGTATGTGAAATATTATTAATAATAATAATAATAATAATAATTAGATACTGAGAATAATTTGGTAGTAAAACAAAGTGTTGCATGTTTTCTTGGTGTACAGAAAAGTATATTTATTTTGTACATCATTTGCAACTGCTTTTTTTTCACTTAATTAGAAGCCCCCAAAATTAAATTGTCCTCTGTAATAGGGACTAATGAAAAGAGAATTAGAATTTATTTTAAAATGCAAAATTGAATAATAATCAAAAAAAAAAAAAAAAAAAAAATCTCTGTAAACACTTAAGTGTGTCCCATAAGGCAGTGGCTCCCAATCCTGGTCCTGGAGAAGCCCAACACAGCACATTTGAGATGTCTCCCTGATCAAACACACCTGATTCAACTCATCAGCTCATCAGTGAAGACTCCAAGACCTCAAAAAAGTGTGTTTGTGAGATAAGAGAGACGCCAAAACCGTGCAGTGCTGGGGTTCTCCAGGATCAGGATTGGGAACCACTGTCATCAGGTCATGAAAAGTTCGACACACACTTGTGGTCATCATGCTCACTCGAACACTTGGCCTAAACATAGGAAAGACGTCAAATAAATAATCGATTGGTCAAGTGCAAAGATGGCAAGTGTGGGTATTTGGACAGTGCAAAAGTTTAAGAAACAACAAATGCTGTGCAATTTATAACAGCAGTTTGATAAAAATGTAAAACCAACACAGACTTACTGCTGCAAATGTCTGCCTCCGCAGCTTTCTGTCTTCTCCATTTCTGAAGGAAAACCTCTCCACAAACACCACATGGATGACTGCTTCCTTTACATCTTTTCAACAAAAAAAAAAAATACATAAATAATAAAAATAAGAAAGGAGGAGGGGGGTAAAATAAAATAGAATTATAAACAGAATTTTAATAATGTTTTGTGAGCAAAATATTTAAAATATAAACTGATATGAATGAACTGCAGGAAGGGAAAAATGTGTCCTTTCATTTATTTACTTTTTTTGGATTTACATAAAAATGTATCAAAAGCATGGTACAGTAAATGTGTGATATCTGTCATATAAAAGCACATCAAAAACGACAATTACAGTTGTACAACCATAGTTAGTTTGATGATTATTTTATTGTTGTATTGATTATTAATATACCATAGTAGAACTACAGTTACTGTGGCAAAAACATGGTAAATGTCCCGTTCCTGGATTTTAACTTCAAATTTAATTTGTTGCTATTGTACATGCCGTGGTTTCCATGATTTTACTACAAATTTACATCTTTGACATGAAATGAATATATTGAAAGTCTATGGCACGTCACGTGACCGACAGGGTTTAATCACACTAGTTAGCAGGTGTGTTCATTTAGTTAAACGCAATGAAACTCAAAGACAGCCGCGGATGACTGATATAATACAGCGAGTAAACAATATGGCGCTAATCTGATTAATAAAGACAGAATACATTTTATAACAGGCATTAAAAGAGCGTAATTATATCTACTCACCGACCCTGTGGCACATGGAAACTGATGGCAAGTATCGCGATGTGTGCTGAATGAGACTTCTTGAACGTGATTTCATAGAGATGATGAACTATGAATAAGCGATAAGCGAAATGGGTTGTAAGAAAACGGTTAAACTGCTTACTTGCACGCGCCTTGGAGCGTTTTTAAACTCACCTTTTTATGCCGTTTTCCCTGCAGTTGAGTGTTGCTTTGGTCAAACTCACCGCTGAGTGCTGTTTTACCTGCAGTTGAGTGTTGTTAAACTCACCACTGATGAACGCGCTAAGCTTTGGCACAGAGATCACTTTAATATCAGATTGCGAGAATATTTAAACCTCAAAAACAAGTTGGAGGGCCAGATAAAAACGATCTCTGTCATATATATATATTTTTTTGTAGCCTATTATTTATTTTTATTTATTCAGTGTAGTTGCGGTGTGCTGAACCAAGACGTCAAATTTAAACGCTGCTGAGTTCTATAGAAGTCTATCGGACTAACCTGCACGTTGAAAAATAACGCCAAAGGTATACCCAGTGCGTCAAAAAAGTGACGCCAGATCACTTGACCATGCGTCAGACATTTGACGAGTAGAGAGTGAGACTGTGTTGTTTTTTAGGATTTTTAAAAATCCCTAAAACTGTCAGAAAAAGGTTAAGGCCTAAGCTATTTCTATGTGAGTGGCTAATTTTATTTTTGTTTTTATAATTGTAATACACAAACTATGAAATTATACAAAATGTATAAAAAGATAAATAAATAAATACGCACACATTAAAAAAGCAGCCAAGTCGAATGAGTTTCCTTTTTTATATAGATTAAAATTGAAGACAGAAACAAGTGGTAAATGTGGTCACTTTAATATTCAAATCCAGTAGATCCAGTTTATGTTCATGCGGCTGTTTTCGTTTATATTCGCCAAGCTATTATGTATTTTGAAATAATCTTGTCCGTGATGTGTTCGTTCGTACGACGAAAGACAGAAACCTGCAGCTCGAGAGATATATGTTATTCTGCCAGTCGCGCTTTCAAATAGTCTTGCACACTTAAACGGGTCACAAACACCTGCATTTAGCTCTTGTAGTGTTACAATGGGTTTATTGTGTGCATTTGTGGTAATATTTTATTTAAAAAAGCTCTTAAACAAGAATAAATTCGTTTGTTTTGAGCTGGACACTGTACGCGCTGATCGGAGGCGGTGATTTCAGTTAGGCAGCCACAAATATTTCATTTTCACACAAACAGTTCAAAAACATCTTAATTTAGCTCTTGGTGTGTTCTAATTGGTTGATTGTGTGATATCGCTGTAATAATTTATTTTTAAAAGCTTTAAAACAGGAATAAATTCGTTTTTTCTGAGCTCTTTACTCCAGACTCTCGTGATCACAGCGGTGATTCATCTCTCCTATTTCTCAGGTATCTCTGGCCAGAAATAATTTATCCATGAGCCCTGAACCGGTAATAATCAGATATGTTGGTTTAGCTTGTCAGTGTGAATTAAATCTAAGTATTTGTTTGTATTTTTAACCGATTTAAAAGTGAAAGTAAAAGTCCGGTAACTGCACCTGTAGGGGCGCTATTTCTCTCAGACAATGGAAGTCTAAGCACACACACTCAAACAGAGGGACAGAGTGAGATGAGATGTCTGACAGTTTTTTAATTTTCTGTTATCCATACAGTGTTGTAAAGTCGTGAAACTATGCATATTTCCTCAGAATGACTTTTTCATCTGTATGAAAAAATTATTTGACGTGTTTGGAAGCTGCAATTTAAAAATACAATAATGATTCCCTTTGTAAGGTCATTTAAAAAAATCACCACGGCAAAACCATTCAAGCTATCCAAAATCCATTCACAATTTAAGTTCCTATCAGAAATACTGATGTGTGTTCAGAGTTTTGTGAAATTCTAAGTATGTTATTTGCCTCAAAATCACCTGAGAAGTATTCCAGTTTGACATGTTGCCACGCCAACAATTTTTTAGATATCAATATCCCCCTTGCAGATTTATATCGGCTGTGTTTTAACATTATTCTGATGAAGTTTGAAGCAAATCGAGTAATAATAAGATGCTGAATTCAAATCATTTTGAAAATGACACACTTCCTTCTGCCAGTTGGTGGCGCTATAACTTTGACTCCTAATAGTCACATATATGCGATCGACATCATACAACGAATAATCTGATGAAGTTTGATTAAAATCAGGAAATGTATGTGGACGGTATTAGACACTTCCTGTTTCTCATTTCTCGCCATAATTTCAACGCCTCGCCACGAGCAAACCGTTCGAGATATCAAAAATCCCCTGGCAATTTTTCATCCCCAGTGTCTTGAGATCATGTTGACCGAGTTTGGCGGCAATCGAGAAAAAAACCTATGACAAGTATTTCAAATTCCAGAGCATGCGCTTTTTACATAACTCTAAATAGCTGACTTCCTGTTGGGTGGAGCCTATGACATGCAATACGACAGTTGTTCGGCACGATGAGATCTATATGTGTACTGAGTTTCATATGAATATGTGCAAGTATGTGTGAGCTATACATCAACATTTCTGACTGTGTTCCAGGGGGCGCCGTAGAGCCCCTGTGCCACGCCCGGGTCCCAGCCTCTGCAGGCTCCTAAAGGCCACAGATTCCAAAGTGTGCGCAAATTTTCAAGAGTTTTTGAGTATGTTAAGGACCCCAAAAGCCCCCACAACTTTGACGAAAAATTTGAATACTAAACCCTAAATAGCCAACTTCCTGTTGGGCGGAGCCTATGATATGCAATACAAAAGTTGTTTGGATTGATGAGATTTATATGTGTACCGAGTTTCATTCGTCTACGAGCAAGAATGTATGATATATGGCCCTCCATATTCCAGGGGGCGCTGTAGAGCCCCTGTGCCACGCCCGTGTATCAGTCTCTGCCCGGCCCTAATGGCCGCAGGTTCCAATCTGTGTGCCAATTTTCAAGACTTTTTAAGCACGTTAAGGGCCCCAAAAGCCCCCGAGACGTTGGAAAAAAATAATAATAAATATAGCTGCAAGCAGCGATGGCGGGCTCAAGCCACCAATGCCATCGCCACCCCGGTGGCATCAGGTAAACTGTGCCCAGCGGCCACATGCATTCACAATATCCCTCTGGCTGTGAGGTTTTAAGGGATATGGCAGTTAAAGGGTTCATCCGAATCATCTAGACTTTAAAATCACATTCACAGAACAATATATGTATATAACTTTAGTAACACTCTACAATAAGATTCCATTTATAAACATTATGTTAACATGAACAATATTTATATAACAATCATTCAACATTGTTTTATTGTGATTTTTTTCCAAGCACATTTTACCAATTCCAAACCATATAAATCTTAATAACTACCATTATTTTTTATTTAATCATTTATGAGTGCTATACAATAGTCCAGGAAAGCTGGAAGAGAAAAACAGGTCAAGAAGAACTGACAAAAAGAATTGCAAAATAATTAGGAATTAATATGAAGATTAATTTTTAGTCAATTCTGCAAGACAGACTTTCAGGAAAGGAGGTGGAATAAAAATGAGCTCCTAATTCTTAATCCCGGATTCTGGAAGATATATTCCTCAAACCATCGGACAAGAGGAGGTGGTGCTGGTCCTTCACGAGTCACTCTAATCAGTTCATAAAGCCTATATATAAAGCCTTAATATATAGTATTTCACAATACTTCATGGTATTCTAATTAAATCATTTTTTGGAATCTTAGATCTCTCAGAACCTGACACCAAGTAATTCTGAGACTCCAGGAAAGTGGCAGTTCTGTAAAATGTTGGCGCTGGAGACTAAATGCTCCCTGATAGTTTCACACCTAATTCACTTAACACACACACAAACACACACGCACACACACACACACACACACACACACACAGTACCCACAGTGACAGAGGGACAGAGTGACATCAGATGTATGATAGTTTTTTAATTTTCTATCATCCATATAGTGTTTTATAGTCATGAAACTATGCATATTTCCTCAGAATGACTTGTCTTCTATGTGTAATTTTTTTTGAAGTGTTTAGAAGCTGCACTTTAAAAAAATAAAAGACATTTACTGGTTACTTTTTTACTGTTATTTCAAAAAATCACCACGACAAAACCATTCAAGCTATCCAAAATTAATTTGCATCTGTTCTGTAAGATAAATTCTTTAAACAGTGGTAAAAGAGGATGTGGTGCTGATCCTTCAAGAGTCACTCAAAACGTATCTGTCCATAAAGCCTATAAAGAATTATTCTTAATATACAGTTCACAATATTTCAGCTTGTTATTCTAATTAAGTGAGGGTCATTTTATCAGTAAAATACATAAAATACATATTATTTTTCTTTGAAAGATTTCTATAAATGATTTAAATGATACTTGTTTCTACAATAATAATTTAAAAGTAATCCTATACCTCCATCTGGTGGCCATTATTGGTACTAAGAATTGCAAGCTTCATTTATAAGTTATGATAGTTTTAATTTTATGCTGGCTCTTGAAAATGATAAAGCTATGAAACTTACTGTGCTTCCTTCAAATGATGACTTCTACCTATATAAAAAATTATGAAGAGTTTGGAATGAAAAAAATTAAAAAAATAGTAAAATAACTATTGTATTTTTTTATGTTACTTTAATAAATCGCTATGGCCACACCATTTAAGCTATCCTAAACCCATTCACAATTTAACATCTCAGTATATTGGCTTCATGTTAAAAAAAGTTTGGTGTGAACTACTTGTGTCTTCTTGGAGGAGTATGAAATCATTTACAGGCTGATTTTATCATAAATCCACAATAGAATTTCTGAGTTCTGTATCAATCTGTGTTGTTGTTTGTTTATTTTTATTTTTTTATTTTTCATAGGAAGATAACTGATCCTTTACTCTCCTTTTTAATAAATGTGCTTATAAACCAAAAACAAGCTATTTATAGCTGTATTTATAAACTGCTTACTACTGACTATTAATATTGGGACAAGGCTTTATAAAGCATGAAATGACTATTTACTTTTTGAGTTTGAAATTATTATTTGCAGCACAAATAAGGTTTTTTAGGATTTTTTAAAATCCCTAAAACTGTCAGAAAAGGATAAGGCCTATTTCTATGTGAGTGGCTAAATTTATTTGTTTTTATAACTATAATGCATAAACTATGAAATTATACAAAATGTATAAAAAAGTAAAGCAGTTATTGTTTTCCAATGTTTTTTATTAATTAATTATTATAATTTTTTTTTTGGATTTACATTTAAAAAAATTAGCCTACTGCAATCATTCTAAACAGCTTGAATAAAACCTGTTAATATTTATTATAGACCACTGTAACTGTGTATAATCTAACAAACAAGTTTATTATGAAAATAAAAGTGTGTACACCAGATAAATTGGACGATAAAGAAATTGCTAACAATAGAATAATAGAGCATGTTTTATGTTTTTAGGCGTTTAGATGCAGAAATGGACAAATAAAATGTAAAATAAAATGTAATTGATTTAATTAAATATAGATTAATTCTTGTTAGAGCAAAATAATAAATAAATACGTACACACATTAAAAAAGCAGCCAAGATGAATCAATTTCATTTTTTATATAGATTAAAATTTAAGACAGAAGCAGCTGCGGTCACTTAATATTCAAATCCAGTAGATCCACTTCAGATTTATTTCTCAACAGTTTAATTTCACGTGGCTGTTTTCGTTTATAGTCGCCAAGCTATTATGTGTTTTGAAATAATCTTGTCCGTTATGTGTTCGTACGACGAAAGGCAGAAACCTGCATCTCAAGAGATATATGTTATTCTGCCAGTCGCGCTTTCAAATAGTCTTGCACACTTAAACGGCTCACAAACACCTGCATTTAGCTCTTGTAGTGTTACAATGGGTTTATTGTGTGCATTTGTGGTAATATTTTATTTAAAAAAGCTCTGAAACAAGAATAAATTCGTTTGTTTTGAGTTCGACACTGTACGCGCTGATCGGAGGCGTGATTTCAGATAGGCAGCCACAAATATTTCATTTTCACACAAACAGTTCAAAAACATCTAAATGTAGCTCTTGGTGTGTTCTAATTGGTTGATTGTGTGATATCGCTGTAATAATTTATTTTTACAAGCTTTAAAACAGGAATAAATTCGTTTTTTCTGAGCTCTTTACTCCAGACGCTCGTGATCACAGCGGTGATTCATCTCTCCTATTTCTCACGTATCTCTGGCCAGAAATTATTTATCCATGAGCCCTGAACCGGTAATAATCAGATATGTTGGTTTAGCTTGTCAGTGTGAATTAAATCTAAGTATTTATTTGTATTTTTAACCGATTTAAAAGTGAAAGTAAAAGTCCGGGAATTGAACCTGTAGGGGCGCTATTTCTCTCAGACAATGGAAGTCTGAAGCACATATACTCAAATAGAGGGACAGAGTGAGATGAGATGTCTGACAGTTTTTTAATTTTCTGTTATCCATACAGTGTTGTAAAGTCGTGAAACTATCCATATTTACTCAGAATGACTTTTTTTCTGTATGAAAAAAGGTTTTGAAGTGTTTGGAATTTAAAAATGCAGGAAAATTAATAATTTCATTTTTACTATCATTTAAAAAAATCACCACGACAAAACCGTTCAAGCTATCCAAAATCCATTGGCAATTTAAGTTGTTTAAAATGTTTTGGCATCATGTAGACAAAGTTTGGTGTGTATAGTGTCACTCTCCTCTGAGCAGTATGCATTAATTCACAGCTAAATGTAAAAAAAAATCCACATTCAAATCAAAATAGCTGACTTCCTGTTGATCGTAGCTGATGACTGTGAATTAGAAAGTTGTCCATCTTGATAAGAACAATTTTTGTACCGAGTTTGGTGTCTGTAGCTAAAACTAACCCCCCCACTTTTGACAAAAGGTGGCGCTATAGAGTGCCTCTTCCACGCCCTTTTAAAAGCTTTTTCCATTGTCTAGCTATCAAGAATACTGATATGTGTTTTGAGTTTCATGTAAATCTGAGGTTGTTATCTGCCTCAAAATCACCATAACAGAATATTCAAGTTTGACACGTTGCCATGGCAACATTATATAAGATATCAATATCCCCACAACAGATTTACATCGGCCATGTTTTGACATTATTCTGATGAAGTTTGAAGCAAATCGAGTAAAAATAAGATGCTGAATTCAAAGCATTTTGAAAATGACACACTTCCTGCTGCCAGTTGGTGGCGCTATAACGTTGACTCTTAATAGTCACATATATACGATCGGTATCATACAACGAACAAACCGATGAAGTTTGATCAAACTCAGGCAATGTATGTGGATTTTATTAGGCATTTCCTGTTTCTCACTTTTTGCCCTAATTTCAACGCCTCGCCACGGGCAAACCGTTCGAGATATCAAAAATCCCCTCGCAATTTTTCATCCCCAATGTCTTGAGATCATGTTCACCGAGTTTGGTGGCAAACAAGTAAAAAACCTATGACAAGTATATCAAATTCCAGAGCATGCTTTTTTTAAACAGCCATGAATAGCTGACTTCCTGTTGGGCGGAGCCTTTGACATAGAGCGCGAAAGTTGTTCAGCTCAATGAGATCTACAAGTGTACTGAGTTTCATATAAATATATGCAAGTGTGTGTGAGCTATAGTTCAAGATTTCTGACTGTGTTCCAGGGGGCGCTGTAGAGCCCCTGTGCCACGCCCGGGTCCCAGCCTCTGCGGCGTCCTGATGGCCGCAGATTCCAATGTGTGTGCCAATTTTCAAGAGTTTTTGAGCATGTTAAGGCCCCCAAAAACCCCCGGAAGGTTTAATAAAAAATAAAAAAAATAATAATAATAATAAGAAAAAGAATAATCCTTAGGGGAACAATAGGGCTCTTCGCCCCTTCGGGCTTGAGCCCTAATAATAATAATAATAATAATAATAATAATAAAAAATAATCCTAAGGAAAACAATAGGCCTCTCGCCCTTTGGGCTTGAGCCCTAATAAGAAGAAGAATAATCCTTAGAAGAACAATAGGGCTCTTCGCCCCTTCGGGCTTGAGCCCTAATAATAACAAGAATAATCCTTAGAAGAACAATAGGGCTCTTCGCCCCTTCAGGCTTGAGCCCTAATAATCCTTAGAAGAACAATAGGGCTCTTCGCCCCTTCGGGCTTGAGCCCTAATAATAATAAAAAACAAAGCAGATACAAGAGGGTCCTCGCACCTCGGTGCTCGGGCCCTAATTAGATCGGGGAGCTGGTGGCAGAAGGCCGGTCACTCAAGTACAGCACAGCAGTGCCCTGTCTACAGCTATAGGGACCTAATGTGATTTAATAAAGACTTATATTGAGGCATGAAGCTTGATATTTCAAGCAGTGGTATGACGTCAAAAGCACTGTGACTGTTATGGACTTTTATGACCTTAAGTGAGGGTATAGACATACTGGGTGTTGTTTTATGTGACCTTGAGCTCTGGGCTGTATATCCAATTCATTTCAGCATCCCCATTGAACACCACTCTTCTGGGACAATGGTTTACAGTCACTATATTTTATCATTACATTATTTTACCCACAATGATCCAAAAGCAATTAATTAATCAATGGATTATGGTGTTGATTAATGATGAGCCCTACATTGTGCAGCACCCAGACTGTGACTAAAAATGAAAATGCAACAAAAAATATAAATTTGCGTCTAAAATCTAGTTATTCTGGAGTATTGTGTACATCTGTTGATGGTTTTGTTTGAGTGCGCGCTAGCATTTCCTTCTCACATAAATGAACACAGTGTGACCGATTGCATATGCTAAATTTAATATGCTAAATATCCCTTGGATCAGTATATATATATATATATATATATATATATATATATATATATATATATATATATATATATATATATATATTAGGGGTGTAACGGTTCACAAAATTCACGGTTCGGTTCGATACGATACACTGATGTCACGGTTCGGTTCGGTTCGGTTCGATACGTTTTAGATACAGCAAAATGTAAAAACATCTCAACTTTTCAGAATGCCGCAAGCGCACCGCGGGTCATGTGACAAGAACCAACCAATCAGCTTCATCCTTTCCCGTAACAACGTTGAGAGCTCAGCCAAGATGAAGGAACAGCTGATCATAGTTGTATATGGATTGCAATTTTGAAATAAATTCAGTAGCAGAGCTACTGCAAGCGATTTTTAGAGCTGCAAATCCATTTATCCTTCGCTGAAATTTCCGCGTCTCATGGAGAGAGCACGTCATTGTTGCTTAGCAAAGACAGACGCCTCAGGAGAAAGACGCGCTTAGCGTTTTCCATGCGTTTTTAGGCACGATATGTGAACGGCCCCTAAGGCGCTCGCTCACTCAGCACGCGCTGAAGGCTCGTTGCAAAATGTCTAATGCATTTAACAGACCAGAAATATAAGATCCTAAAATAACCAACAGGTCTGGTGTTTGGGTTGGATTCCCTGTAAGCTATAGTGTCTAAATGCTGCAGGGATAGTTTGCTGCGTGCATGTTTCTCCTTTTTTTCGTCTTTTCCCAGATAGTACTGACGCATATATCCCAGATATTCCCGCTGGTTTTTTTTTTTTTTTTTTTTTTTTTTTTGTATTCCCGCTGGTGTACCCTGTCGTGTTGCAGATGCGACATACCGTTGTTTTTTTATCCACCACTCTCTTGCCATCACCATTATAGCTTAAAGGGAATCCAAAGTGCACCCAAACACCAGACCTGTTGGTTATTGGAGGATCTTCTCATTTCTAGTCTGTTAAACGCATTGGCTATTTTGCAACGAGCCTTCAGCGCGTACTGAGTGAGCGAGCGCCTGCTGAGTAGCCTAACATAAACATATAAGATGGTGTTTTTTTCTTCTTCGGGGGTGTCAGGGGCGTTGCCTGTTACGTTGTTTGGGTTATTGGGCTACCTTGTTGAACGCATATCATTATATTTCTTTCTCTCTCTTTTTTTTTTTTTCAAATATAATTAATTACTCCAACGAACCGTTCGGTATACATAATGCGTACCGCGTACCGAACCGAAAGCGTCGTACCGAACGGTTCAATACGAATACGCGTATCGTTACACCCCTAATATATATATATATATATATATATATATATATATATATATATTCACAACAGAGTTTTGTTGTAGTGAATTTAAAATTATATTCAAAATAATATTTATATGAATATTCTCAGTATAGTTGTTTAGAAACTATATCGAAATATATTATTAAACAAAAAACATTCATTGTTACCATTAACCATCTTTATTAAGCAATTTTGTAATTTGTCGTCTAATTTTATTAATTAATTTATTTTAGGAACAAATTGCTACCTGGAATTTTTTTATTATTATTTTATGCCCTGATGTATAAAACAATTAAATGTATGGCTTGTAATTCATACAGTGAGAGCATTTGTGCATGTAATAAATTGATATGCCTAAGTGCATTGTTATTAAGCATTAACTATAGACTGTAAATTACAGCTGACCTCCACTGCATAAAAGGTTAAGAGGATTTTACTTTTCCAGATGTCGATAACTAAAACAAGCAGCTGAGACAGTGACTGTGGGTGAGCAGATTTAGGTGATAAACTCTGTGTGGAGTCAGAGGTCCATTGACTTGGACGGAGGGGGTAGTAATTCTCTAGCTGCTGGTGCAATAGCCTCTGTGTGCCCGCTGGTTGATGGAGACTAACTTGGGGATCCTTTGATGTGGAAGGTCACTGTAAAAGTCCTCATTAAATAGGGTTTTATTTGCATCCCAGCCACCCATCTCACACCTCGCTAACCTCTGCCTCTGTGTTCCATTTGCATGAGAGTGCTACTTTCTATCCTCAGTGCCACTGTCAATAGCTTTCTCTCCTGGAGTGTCTTGTTACCTGGGCTTTTATTGAGATAAAGGCCTCAAGATAAAGGCTTTACCCCAGATAAAGGCTTTGTTGATGTCTCTTTGATCCATGTTCATCATCTTGATGATGAGTCAAAGGAACTCCTTGGGTGAGGAACTGTATGATATGTGAATCGAACTGCAGATTTTCTAGAGGTTCATAAATAGAGAGGTATGTGTGGACTGGTAATTGTCAGTTTGTAGTTGGTCCTACAATGAGGGAGGCGAGATTTGGACTGCATGAAAGGCCATGTTGTACAATTACATATTGTGGCTGTTTATCTGATGTGACAAATTACTATATTTACCAAGAGAGATGCTTTGGAGCAGTATGAACAAAGTGGAAAACAAGCAAGTTTTAATATATGAATTTTGTGAATGGACATGGGAAATTTGTGGTTCATTCAGAGCCCTGAATTTGCTTGTGGTGTCATTTAAAGGACAGCTATCATACTTTTTTATTTTACCTTTTCTTTAGTGTGCAATAAAACTGTTTGTGCTTGTAAACAACCTGCAAGTGTTACAAAGCACAAAGACCAGGCCAAAGAGAGTTAATCAGAAAACACATATTATTTCTGTGTCTTGCCTACATCACGTGTTGAACAATTATATAATGCCCAACTAAATGCTGCTTTGGCTTGTCCTCAAAGAAAAGTTGGGTAAATGATTGGTTAAGGGAGACCCTTTTGCTGTGATGGCACCCCCAAAAAATAAAAAATAAAAAATCTTGTATGTACTTCCAATGCTGATATATTTCCGATAGATATAATACTGTTTGCAGCTGCTCATAAAGCCTCACAAGCTTATTAAATCTCCTGTATCAGTCCCAAGCCCAGGTTCGAGGGTCTTACCAGGCCTGAGCAAGGAGGAGGGTGATCATCCCACCGAGATGACCAGAACTGGGCGACTAGTGAAACTAAGCAAGAAACCAGTAGATATGTGACAGATCGCAAGCACCAACAATACTACTGCATATGGGGAGTGCATGCGCCAGCATTGGGCCCAAATGGTGCTGGTGGCAAGTGGATTACTGGCCTAAATTGAATATGTCGAGTTGGAAAGAAGAGTATCACAGAAACAGAAATTCATCTCGCAGCTTGTAAAGTTGGGAAAATTTACAACACTTTCTCGATTGTGACCTGCGCCAAGGTCCAGACACCAGTCTGCCATACATCGACCCCTAGGGAATCCCATGCTTGATGAAGAGCCATCAATGGTGAGATCCGATGTCCATTCACTGAAGAAAATAAGCACCCAAAATGGAGTGGCCCCCGAGTCGGTCAAAGCAGGTGGAGACATTTTGGTCAGACATTCCTTCACACACTAAAATACTCATTTAGCAATCCAAGTTCATTCCATCAGCCTGGAAAAAGGTTATTATCATTCCCATCTTCAAGAAGGGTGGAAATCAAGAATGCAAGAATTATTGAGGGATCAGCCTCTCCATTGTGGGTAAAGTGTTTATGAAACAAAAGCATCGGGGGCAAACGAGCAGATAAAACCAAGCTAGGTTTCGTCCACACCATGGCTGCTGTGACCAGATATTCTCTACCCGTTAGTTGATGAAAAAGCAGATCTAATGAGCAAAGTGCCTAGTGGTTTCATTCATCCACTTCAAATTGGCATTCAACTGCTTTTCCTGGCTATTCCTCTGGACAGGGCTGCAGGTTGAACATGTACTGCCGAAAACTGTACACCTTCTCAAGCAGTTGTACAATGGCTCTACAAGCTGCATCAGAATCAGAAATGAAATGTATGAAGAGTTCTTCATCTTAACTGGCATTCATCAAGGAGATGCAACCTTTCCAATCTTGTTCCACACAGTGATCGACTTGATCATGAGAAAGGAGAAGCAATGAGACAAATATGGCATTGATGGATACACGACCGACATGATGTTTGCAGATGACAGCGCCATACTGTCCTAAATAGTAACCGAGGCCACCGACACCTAATATGACATTGCTAGATTTGCCAAACCATTCATCCTGAAGATCAACAACAATAAGACCAAGGTGCTTACTTCCAATGGATTGGTGGAAAACTTTCACCTCGAGCAGATTAAAATCAAACAAGTGCAGAATTTCAAATAATTAGGATCCCTGGTCCAGGAAAAAACGATTGCAGCAGTTGCAGAAGTTCAATGTCAAATCAGCTAAGTAACAGCAGTATTTGCATCTCTAAAATGGTCCTAGTGGAAGAAGGCCAACATCATGATCATGACAAAGATTCATCTTTTCTGGACCCTGATCATCCTCAATGCCTCAGGCAAAGCTTGAGTGTATCTCGACTCAACCAACTCCAGAAAAAAACTATATGTCAAGAATGCGGCAACCAGTCCATGATCGAGGAGACGATACAGAAAAAGACGCCTGCGGTGGTTCGGGCACATGTGCCGTAGACATCACCTGACTGTCGTTCAAATTACTCTGGTGCCGATGGCCATCAACATGGAAGGTACACTGCTATGCGCCAAAGAAGACCTGGGCAAAGCAACTTGAATCAACTACAAGAATCATTGTATCATCCTTGTGGATATAAATGAGTATAATTCGCCATGTAGTATTTTTTATAGGTGTGCAAGACTTTGAGAAAAATTAGATTAGTGCTACCAACATGAAAGATATATCGTGGTTTTGGGGAACAGGGTTCGAGTCCAGCCTGGTTTATATCATGTTCTGCCTTTTTTCCCTTTTACTTTCTATTTGGTTTTCCACTGTCACATCTGATAAAGGCAAAGAGCCAAAAAACAAAAATGATCACTGCATTATCTTCACAATGTCAAAGAAAATTAACAAGGTGAAAATAAAGAGCTAAAGTTAGCCGTTGCTCACTGAGGGACTGACAATTTGCTTATATGAAGGTGTTGACTTGAATTTACTTGAGATATTTTTAGCTGTCTTTCTGAAATTATTTCTGTGAGTTTTTAGATTACCCCCCCCCCCCCCCCATAAAATCTAGTTCTTAGTGATATTTGTGTAGTTTAAAATTTGTCATATATAATCAGAGATGTCCAGGAATGGCTTTTTTTGTTGTTGTTGTTAAAACTAAAAAGAAAAAAGATACTGGAGACCCAAGAAATAATTTAATTGATTGCCAATTGAAAAAAAACAACAACTGGAATATCTTTTAATGTGTTACCAGCTTTTCCAACAAAATTAAAATGATCACAAATTCAAAGTTGTGCTGTTCATATAAACACAAAAATGTAGTAATGTTATTTACATTTTAATAAAATATATTTTACTCAATACATTAAGATGGAAAGTAAGCTGTGTATGTTCATATATAAAACACAATTTTCAATTTTTTTAAAATTTTTTATTAGACTTATTCTCATTCTCTCTTTTCCCAAATTTTGGACTAGCATAAATATTGCTTGTTAAAAGAGAGCTTCAGCAGTTGCAAAAAAAAAAAAAAAAAAAAAAAAAACACACACAAAAAAATCACCTAAAGAGCATAGCAGTGGTAAGTTAGCATGAAGCAAAGAAACAACCCTGTAGACTTAAATTGGATCTCTGACTATATAAGGAGTAAAGGCCAGGGGCATTAAATGTTCATGACAAGCCTGCATGACTCCGAATGACTGAACTTCTTCTACCTACAGTTAAACACATTCTTCACAGACCCCTGATCTGCTCTCACAAAGAGGTTTCTTCCAAGTTATTTTCTTACTCACTGAATTTGTCAAAGATACAAAGAGTGACCTGCAGCTTTTGATCATTACATTGTGTACAGCTATTTTTCCCTTTGAATTTACATGTAACTTTTGCACAATAAGATTACTATGGTATATCCTCTTTAGAAAAACAGTGCAGTCTAAGTGCAAACCTTGTGATTCATATATGTGGAATAGTTTGCTTCTCTTAAGCTTTGAAGGTTACTGTAATTATCTGCTGCTGCTAAATGATAATTTTATATTAATGATAAAATTATTATAATGTCAGTATGCAATTATTTGTGCCTGTTTTTTTCAGTCATCAGCCAGTCATACTAGCTGCTCTGTGTAGTTCTGGTCAACTCACAGGTTGTAATGTTTCTTTCACTGAAAAAGATTTTTGCTTTTTCACAAGCCGTAGACTCAAAGCGCCTCTGGCTGATTCCTGAAAGAAGAATTCATTCATGAAGAATGAAAATGCATTCACTTTGATATCCAATCTAAGCATGAGTACTTTTATAATCATCTCATTCATGGATCCTCATTGATCCAGTTTGAGATAGTTTCACTAATAACGTAAATTATTGCTATCTTTATATGTAAGCTTTATTTCTGCATATACCAGACATCAGACTCTCATTAATGCCGTCAAAGCTCATTCTATCCTGTGAATAGAGTATTCTATCAGTCAGCACAGCCTGCAGAGAGAGTATTATGATGTGCCATCTAACATAATGACATCAAACACACAAGCAGTCATTTCAAAGTGAAGCCTTGAGACTGTCACCACCGAATCGCCCTGGTTGTGTTTCCTGCGGTAATGAGGCGAGCTGGGAGTGATCGTGATCTAATGGAGCATGATTGAATGAGAAATAATTGAATTATGAAGGGACAAATCTTCACAGCTGAGAAAATGAATCAAGGCGAAGCTGTTGACTGATGAGCAAAACTCTTTAGAGCTGTTTATGTGCACTTTTGCTGCTTTTGACAGATACAACTTGACTCAATCCCTCCAATCCCTCTCAAACACTGAGAAAAGTCGACCAGAAAGGCTTTGCATATTGAGATGCCTCTTCAACTTATGATTAGTATTATGAAGACCAGACTCTATTACATGAAAAGTCACTTCATTCAGTGATCCCTTTACAGAGTGCAGTGGCATTAATACACTTCCGACAGCATGCTCTTTAGAGACTAATATCTGTTGATCTAGGCTTGTTCAATAAGATCAGTAGCTGAAGAGAAGGCTGTGTGCATTATCACATCACCAAGACACATTGTCTTTGCAAGTTTTGTAAAGTTGTCTAAAAAATGTGTAAGACGCTTTGTGGTGTTAAATGGATAAATTAAAAACCGTGTTAGTTAAAATTAAAAGATCTCAAGATCTCGAGTTATAAATGTGTTCAGTCAAGAAAAAGAAAATTTGGAATCCAAAAAAAGAATCCAGATTTATTATTTTGATATCTCAACACTCTTTACTGTTTATAAAAAGGGAAATAATTTTAATTGCAATAATTACAGCAGAAATACATGAAAATATCTTAGTCAGCATGGGGGTTTTCGGATATTTTGTTTTGGGGGCCTGGAATTCAAAAAGGTTGAGAAGCACTGCTTTAGATGCAGTATTATGGAATAAATAGTTATTAATGATGGACTGTTTTGGACTAATTCAGTTCACATTTTTTTGTGACTGTGTATAATTTTCTTTTAAAAACACAATTCAGTGAATGTCACTGCAATTAAAATTCCAATTCGATCCTCCATTAAAATTCCAACTCATGAACTGAAATGGAGTCAGTGCCTAAATTCCAAATTTTGCTGCTCCACACACTGCTGCTGACTTACAATAAATACTCATTAGAAAAGAGGGCTGATGCATGATAAGTGGAGCAATCTGCATTTCTCTCCCCACGAGAGAATGCATTTTCACTTGATAAATGCTAATTATTATTAGACCAGTGAAAGATTATACATCTTTGCTTTCTGTATCAGAGGTTGTCTCTTTCTGTTTCCCCGCAGGTTTGTTCTTAGAAGGTATCAAGCTCACAATCACACAAATGGGTTACAGGAGCTGTAACGTAGGAAGTGAGGGACAAATGAGGCTTTGTGCATACCATTAAGAGCTGGACAGCCTGGCCATTCAAGAGTGTTTCTGTCACATAAACAATGTCTGCTTTGCTGCATGCCTCGTTATTTACTAGTGTGCTCATGTGTTTGGCATAAACAGTCATATGGCATTCCACTCAGTGGGAGCAGAAGATTGCTGCCTTGTGTCATTTTTAAGTTACAAAGAGGGGGACTTCATGAACATGAACTCAAATTAGCTTATCTATATCTATATCTACATCTATATCTATATCTATATCATCTATATCTATATCTATATCTATATGTCTCTCTCTCTCTATAAATGTATATGTTAATCGATTAAAAAATGAATAACACTTTACAGTAAAATGTGTAATTATAAACAGATTTTCACAGTGAATCTCTGAATTAAAAGAGAAACAACATTACGATGGACAATATATGTATTAAATATTTGTTAATGGCATCTTTTTACTAATTATTATGAATGAAGGCTAGTATTATCAATACCAGTACTGATGCTGATGCCTCTGTTTTCCTTGGGATGAAATTAGAAAATATAGCCATTTGATATTACTGTCAAATACGTGCCTTTTTAAACATTTAATAGGCCTAAATGGTTACAAAACATTAAAAACATATTAGCTTAATAACGTTACATTTCAGTGAACTAGTAATAGTGACGTTTCTTTCTCTGACAATTTCGTCGCTCTCAATTTCAAGTTTACATATTTGTAAAAAAAATTCTAACAAAAAAAAAATCTTATTTGATTGGTGAATCTGAAATATTACAGTATTATGAATATTTCTTCTATATTGTAAGTTTGACTATTTTAAATCACAGATTTTCAATCTCTATATCTTTTTGGCCACGTTTTTTCCTCTTTCACTATAAACCAGGCGGGAAATGCACTCATTGATTTCACAAGGTATTAATCCCATATGTTTAACTCACACGCTTGGAAAAGTGGCACACCTGAGATGCAACAGCTTACCTTATTCTGAAGTGCCCGAAGGCAATGACAGCAGCGTCAACATCTGGGAATGCTTTTCAGATGTGTTTTCAGATGTGTTGAGTGTTTACGCGAAATAATCTTGTTACCGATGTAGACAGACAGGCTTCTGGAGAGACACTTTAGAAGCAAAGCAGACATGCAGGGTTGCCTGACATAGATAAACACCCATTTGTCTTGGTGTTTTCTTTTTGGGTGGGGGTTCGGGGTTGGAATACAACTGATAAAAGTTAGAAAGATCAGTCAAAAGGGATTCTTTAGGGCTTTTGCACATATAAGCCATGTTTCTGGCCTTACTCTAATCTATAGTTGTTCCTTTTTATTTCGTCCTTCCTCTGACTCTACCCTTGAAATGGATTTTCATGCTCTAATTAGGTGTATCAACGTAATCTCTGTATCCTCCTCCATCGTCATCTTCTTGTCATTTAGAGATGCTCACTTCATTGTATCCCTGACAGGCCTGGTTCAAACTATGTGTACAACATGGCTCCATATTGACTGTATCAAATCCAATCCCATGGTGCTTTGTTGAAGTGACCCAAAGTGCGTAAATGGCTGCAGCTGCTTTGAAACAGAACTTAAATATGTTCACACCCTCGCTTGTGGCCTGCGCCGCTCTGATTGGTCACAGTGCATCTGTTTAAGGGTGCAGAAGCAGAGAGAGTGGTTAAAGATGAGGGTTTGTTCACAAGCATGATGACGGGCCTAACTGTGTGAATAGAAGCAAGACGGGGCCCCAAGTCTTTCAGCCCGAGCGCTGAAGCATGTGCACATGCACACACCCCGCAGGAGATGAAACTGTAGACGCACAAAGGCACCCATCTTAAAATCCACCCTCTCCCTCTGTGCGTCTCCTGATCAATAGAGGAGAGAGATGTGTGCGGTCCGGGGGGTGGATCACCGAGTTGGTGCCCTAGTGTTGGTGACATCTGCTACCCTTCAGTAAGAGCCTGATTGATTGAAGACATGGTCAGTCTTTCAAAGAAGGCCAGAGCGACTGCGAAGCGAGAGAGAAAGCATTGAGATAACCGAAAAGAGCAGTGACAGTTTTGTTCTCCTCCTTTTAAACCATGGGAGGAGATTGATGCAATTTTCTGGCCTTTGAGAGCAAGTAGCGTTGGGTTAGGGTTTATTGTGTTCTGCCTGTCACTCCATTCACTCCTCAGACACTGACGAGAGTCGTATGAATGCCCCCTCCCCCAGCCACTGAAGGAAATTGAGGAGAAGCAAATCGTCATTTAATTATGAAGTTTAATGCACTTGGTCTGAAGGGAACACTTTCCTTTTACCAGTTCTTCACTCAACTTGACACAAATAAACAATATAATTTATCTAATATTTTCAACCTTATTACTTTGTCACCTTTGGTGTTTGGTGCTTTTGTCGTGGAATGCTAGTGAACAATCTGTTTTTAGCTTCAGTCTCATGAACATATTGTTCTGATAAACCTGTGACAACATTGTGGTACTTTTTCTATATCTTATTTTTATTTTGAATGTGTTGATGTCTGACTACCGTCCATAATAATAACCATAAGAGGTGACAGGTCGTTTGTGAGAACATACAATATCAGGCAAACTAATGGAACATTTGCACCAAGGTTAATTTTTTTTTTTCAGAAAACAGCAAATTATTATGATCCTGGTAGTGTAGGGAGCATGAAAACCAAGCACAATAGAGCATACGTGTGGTCGAAATGGGTTCTTCCAAGAATACATAAGTGCTGTCTCCCTATTATCAGTCAAGAATGTGGGTAATTTATGCTGCCTGTGAGCAGGACTTGAAGAAAAGAGATAATTGATTGACATGGCAGACATCGTTACACCCATTACCTGTGCTAAAATACTGGGCTGCCTCTCAATGGAGTCTCATTGTCCCAGTGCAAGCTCCCTCCATGGACTAATTCGAGCCTCACATCAGGATGCTCGAAGTAGCCCAGCAAGGAAATTGCAGTAACCTCATTGATACAAAAGAAGCATTATTTTCACTCTGTTGCTTAACCTCAGAGACAGGGTTTCCATGGTGCCGTATGCTTCTGGTGTGGTGCTCTAGTGGGGGGCACAAGCCAAACACAATTGGACTTTAACAGAGAAGGAGTGAAGCTAGAACAAAAGCACTTGACACTGGTGTAAAAGATGCTTTGCTAAACTGGTTTAAATTAAATTATGGCATTTAAACACATTTGTTTTAACCCTTTATATATTGCAGTTGCAATACTTTCCATCCTACATATTTGTCATTATCTATAACAACTCAAAGCGAAAGTTTTAGTTGATATATCAATTATTTTCAATGCCATCAACCAAACTCTTGAGATAGCAGGCTTTACATGCTTTAAAGGCACAGTTCTCCCAAATAAAAATGATGGCACTCTCATGTTATTATAAACATGTATGACCGACTTCTATGGAACACAAAAGAAGATTTTTGGGGAAATGCTTAAATGTTGTTATGTCTGATTCTAGTTACTTTCAAGATAACTTATTTTGTGTACCATAGAAGAAAGAGAGTCATAATTTTGGAATGTCATGAGGTACATGATGACAGAATTTTTAGATGAACAACACTCATTGCTATGAGTGCAGAGATGATTATCTAGAAGACTAATCAATCATCAGACAAATGCCAATATGACCAAGGTGTCAGGCCCTGTACATCCATTAGAGGAGACAAATATACCCACCATACCCATCCATCCATGCATTCTTCCATACAACCATCCATCTTTCCATCCAATCATTTGTTATCATTCTTCAGTTTTATCAAACAGTCTGAACTGGGTCTAGCAATATTTCATTATTACAAAACAAAACTAAAGGTTTATTCACTCATCCGGAGGGAATTTTTGCTCTGAACAAGACTCTGAAAGGAATCGAAACAATGGATTCCTATAACTTAATCACACTGGGGACAAAATTTAACAGAACAGGGTGTTAATATATATATATATATATATATATATATATATATATATATATATATATATATATATATATATATATATATATATATATATATAAGCAATTGTTTTTAGTGTTGATAATAATAATAATAATAAAAATAGTTTCTTGAGCACCAAATCAGCATAATGTGACATTGAAGACCCCCCCCCCACACACACAAAAAAAAATCTTTTGAAAAGTAGTGTACATTTATGCATTAATTTAGTCTTTTAGTACTTATCAAAATGAAGAACATTGAGAAACCTTAAGCGATTTATGATAAAAATGCCAATAATTCTCTCTGTGCCACAAATGGCTAGTTTTAAGAGCGGAATCTGGAGCAGATATTAAAATAAAGCAGAGAACAAGAAAGAATAAACAAGATTTCTTATAGAGTTTATTTATAGGAAGTACCTTGGATTATGGTTGTGGTTTAACTTAAGTGCTCACAGAGGTTGGGTGCCTTCAGCTGTTTCTTGTGATGGTCTCAGGCGATTGGGCGGAGGTTGGAAACTCGTTCTACCCACAGAGTGAAGGTTCTGGATCACGAAGCACCATTTTTGATGCTATAAAACAAAAAAAAAGTTAATTCGATCTTGATTTGAACAATAAAACCCAGATGTGGTCAACCAATGAGGAGGCTGTGATGGAGGTTTTGGTTCATCATATTATGTCTGTAACTAGTATTCCAGATATTCCAGATATGGATAGTGAGCACAAGGAACATGTAAAATCCATAAAAAAGTGGTATGAAAACCAAAATGTAAATGTTTAACATACATCTTTCATACATCTTTTTCTTAACCATGCATCATTCTTTAAAAAAAAACTTGGGTATAATTGGATATAATGCTACATTTCTATAAAGCGTGTGAATGACCATGCCTTTTTGCTTCACAAAGAAGACAATAGAGTGACTTTGACAGTTTGTTTCACTTTTTTGTAGAAGCACTGTCCTTGATAAATCGAATTTTATCACTACAAACAATTATCTTCTTCTAAAATGTATGTCAGCTTATGTGGATGCTTTATTTGGATCTTTTATAGATCGTTCAGAAATACACTATTAAAAAAAAAAAAAAACTCTTCCTCTTCCCCTGCCTCAGCGCTTCTCAACAGTGGGATTAAATGCAAGAACTTTGGACACAGAGTAGCTCAGTGAAGCTCAGAGCTCTAGCTGTCACCCATGTTGGTTAATCCAGGGCAATGTGACACCACAGAGTGTCCCACTGTAATTGAGAAGTTGTTGAATTTGTGTAGTTTTGACTAGCTCAGCACTATTGTTGAAAGCATAGGTCTATTGACGGTGACATAAGCCAGCAACAGTTAATTAACTTTTTCATAAAGTAATGCTCATGGCTGGATTAGAGGACTCTCTTCAATGTAAAGTTTATCTTGTTTGTTTTAGGTCACAGAGGGATTGAGCTAGAAGAGCCTTGCAGCTATGACTTACTGTATACTGGAAAGGATGAAAGACACAAAAACACTTTCTTTTTTTTGTTATAATTCAGTTAATTTCTTTTTTATTATTATTTTCCTTTTCTATGTCAAAAAAAAAAAAAAAAAAAAAAAAAAAAACCTGGCAGGGTGAATATCAAATTTGTCAATGTAACATTTTGTATGGTAAATGCTTCTTTACAAAGAGAGGGTGTTAAGAAAGATATTGTAAACTTACGCTTTACATTTATAACTTTTCATTCAACCATGCCAGTAAACCATCTCCATACTTAATGTAACATTAAATGTCAAGTAATAATCTATGGCTGTAATAACCAATACACCAAAATGAAACAACAAAAAACATGCTTGAAGTTTTTTGATCCATGAGGGAGCAGAGCATGCAAATTCACCCTGGCTAGTGGCGAGGGCGCAGATGCACAGGCCACAAACAAAACGTTTGCATAGATTTCTTTTGATACACACTGCAGTTCATGTCCAAATGTTTGTTTTAAAGAGCAGATCACTTTTTTATGGTTCTAGCCCCTGGATTCTGTCTTGTGCTTGCCTTTTGTATTTGAAAATATACAATTCTTGTGCAGAATTCATATTTGAAATTAAGACAGGCACAGTTTTAGTTTTATCCATCTATATTTACTTAGTGCAAACTTATAACATCCAGACAGTGAAAGATATGACACCAACATGTCAGAAAATAAATAAATAAAAATAACTGAGTTGAAAAAAGGATCACCCCCTCCTAAAAATGACTTGTAAACTCAGTCAAGTGTAGCTAATCACCTTCTCAATGGCACACAAAGCCATTTGACTTTTAACTGTGATCAGCTGTGGTCATTTTGATTATCTCAGCATGAAAACAGGCTTTCCTGGAGTGTTTCAACTGAAGCAAACAATCAACAATGGGTGGCAAGGCACTGCCAAAAGATCTCCGGGGTAAAGTTGTGGATAGGCACAAGTCAGGAAATGGATACAGAAACATTTCAAAGGCTTTATCAGTGCCCAGAAGCACAGTCTATTATTAAGAAGTGGAAGGTATTTAGTACAGCACAGACCCTCCCTGGATCAGGATGTCGCTCTAAACTGGATGTAAGAGCCAGGAGGAAACTGGCCAGAGAGGCGATCAAGAGCCCTACAGCAATTCTGAAGCAGCTGCTTGAGTTTATGGAGTTTAAAAAGAGTGTTCATTGTGTGCGTGTGACAACAATATCACAAATTCACCACAAATATGGCTTGTATGGGAGGGTTGCAAGAAAAAAGACACTCCTCAAAAAAGGCAGCAGTCACGAGTAAGTTTTGCCCAAATGAAAATCGAATACAGCTTACCATCCATAATAAATAATAATAATTTTGCTACAAGTGTGATTACATCATATAATAATCACTGTTAATAGTGTTCATCATCTGTTTTACTATGTCTTTAAAAAAAAAATCTGAAAATGTCCGCCATATGCAAATTAACTGAAAGTCACCCCTTATAAGCTATAACTAAATATTGTAAAAACTTAATTTTCTTTAAAGTTGCTTTGCAATGATTTGTATCGTAAAAGGGCTATACAAATAAACTTTAATTGAATTTAATTTAACTGAATAAAGGCCCGTTCACACCAAGAACGATAACTATAAAAATAACGATATTAGCGTCCACACCAGCGAACGATATTGTCTGTATTTTCTAAGCAGACGTATGTCTGCTGCTTTAAATTCTCGAGCTTATTACAGCAGGATTGATTCTGATTGGTTGGCAATGTTTTTATCATTCATCAGAAAAAAAAATCGTTCTGAAAGGGATTCCAATGATATCGTTTCTCTGTGCCTTTATCGTTATAGTTGTGGTGTGGACTCCGCTATTCTTTAATATTAAGAACGATTTTTTGAACTATATCTTTATCTTTATAGTTATCGTGCTTGGTGTGAACGGGCCTTAACACCATTCAGTACAGCATGGTGGTGGTAAAATCCTGTTATGGGGATGTTTCTCTGCAGCAGGGACTGGAACACTTGTCAGGATAAAGGAAAAATTGACAGGGTAAAACAACATCAAATTATTGAGAAAAATCTGCTGCCCTGTAGCTTATCAGATCTGAACCAGACAAATTAAAGATTTTTTACACAGGAGACGTAAGTAACACCTCCAGACTCACATTTGTACTGGTGTATCTAATATAATTTTAACCTCAATGAGGAACTCAATGCAAAGGGTTAATTAAGTGATTCATGGCTATTCATGTCTATGCAATTTCACGTATTGCTGTAAACTTGGGATTCCACATTCTCATTCTCTTAAACTCATTCATCCCATCTCATTCTCTTAAACTCATTCATCCCTAACGTTCTCTCTCCCTGCAACTTGTGTGAATGTGTGAGTGTGCGTGTGCTTATGTGTTAGATTAACTTATATGTCTTAGATTTATCTAAAGCCTTATTCATATTGAAAAGAGAAGTATCTTGTGTTTCCTGCTTACAAGATAATGTCTTAAACTGCCGACCTTGTTACTGTGCTAAGTGTATTCACTATACTTTGGTTCACGAGTTCACACTTACATATAATTAGCTGAAGTATTATAATGCATATTTGGCGTGCTGTCCGGGGAAGGGGCTCCAAGCTCGAGAATGGCCCAAACCTAGAGTACCCCCCGATATATAAAAGTGTAAAATGAACTCTAGTGGAGGAGATGGGGTGGAGGGGGGATGCTGATAAACTGTCAATGGAGACAGGTAGGCTAATTCAGCTGTATTTATACCCTAAGGGTGATTATCTCAAGTGGTTCCACCTGTGCTAATTAGGCTAAGTATCTGAAGTGCTCCTCCCGAACCTTGTTATGAAACTACATATATTAATATCCAGTGCAGATTTGATGTTAAACAGCTCGTTCAGTTAATCGCAGGGCGTCTCAGTGATCAGCCGTGAAACGGTGATTCTGTTCAAATTCCCTTTAAAATCCTAAATGATTCCCTTTGAGCTAATTTGACCTGTTTCCCTTACAGCCCTCAGCCAGAAGGTTGTCAGTGTGAAGAAGGTTTACCTTCCAACATGACAATGACCCACAGCACACAGCAAAACTGAACACACAGTGGTTGAAGGAGAAAAAAGTGGATGTCCTTGCATGGCCGCCTCAGAGCCCAGACTGAACTCTATCGAAAATCTGTGGAAGGACTTGAAGACTGCAGTCCACAAACGGTCACCATCGTATTTAACTGAACTTGAGCAGCTCTTCAAAGAAGAGTGGGCAAATATTGCAAAGTCTAGATGTGCAAATTTAATAGAGACAGAGACAGATCCCAAAGGACTAAAGACTGTAATTAAAGCAAAAGGTGGTTCAAATACTTCATTTTTCCAACTCAGTGAGGGAGTGAGCTCAGAATATTGCCAGAACCCAGAGTACTTCCCATATATATATATATATATATATATATATATATATATATATATATATATATATTTGTGCTAGTTAAGCTACCTGTGCCGAATTGGTTGATTATCTGATCATGTTCCTCCCTTTGCCCCAGATCCACTCCATGTTTTTGAGTCATGCTTTATACTCACCGGTGAGAAAACCCCCGGTCAAAGCCATTATGAGGCAACAGAAAACTGCAAAAAATTTGACTTTTATCAACCCGCTCCTTCTTGCTACAGGAATATAATACACAGCTTTGCTTCCATTGCAAGGGATAAAATACCAGTGCTCCGACTTAAAAAAAAAAGGCTCTTCACTCCAGGCAAATCTACTTCCTCTCAGCACCGCACACATTGAACACTGACAAGCGGACTGATAAAAACAGTGAAACATCCCAGTGCTGGATCCGAAACTGAAGGCAGTTACCTGGCTGTCCAGTCATTCACTTATCAGGCAGTATGTTTTGTGTATAAAGGCAACGCTTATGGAAAATGGTATCAGATAGGCTTCCAAAGCACCATGTAATAGTAAAAAAAAGTGAGCTCTAGAGAAAATCAAGGTAGAAGGACATGACTTTTTCTAGGTACATGGTAGGTATAGATATATACGCATACGCAATCACACTTACATATCACATGCATGTAGCCTACACTCTCAGAAATAAATGTACAAAAGCTGTCACTGGGCAGTACCATTTAAAAGGCTAATTAATATGTACTGTGCTGTAAAATAATATGTACTCTGTATACACACACACACACACTCAGACACACACACACTTGGGAGTCTTTTGAAATGTTTTAGTGAAATGAAATAATCCAATATATTCATGTTATGGCGTTAAACTTTTAATTAATTTTATGGTATTAATACTTATACCTTTGTCACTGGACAGGTGACAAGAATTAAAATATCTCCCTCGTTTCAAATTGCAGATAAAGATTAGGTTTGGCAACTTGTAAATAAATAAATAAATAGCTTAAATAGCTTGAAAAAAGTAAGGTCTTGAACCCACATCTCGGGAACATTGACTCGTCCTGAAGAGGTTTTAATTTGGTCCCTCTCTGCACACTTAGGCCCCTCAGTGCGCCCCCCACCCCTAGAATCGCCACGGCACCTTGGATACGGTGACTGACATCAGCACCTCCCCTCAATAGGATGCTCCCGTAGCACACTAACAGAGACTTGTCCATTTTGTCAACCACTTTCACTAGAGACAATAAGTAGCTCGTAACCACCGTTTTCCCAGAGTTTGTGGGGACTGAGTCTCCCGAGGCATGCTTCACGGATGGCCGACAGTGTTGCGGTCCCTTTGTGAGTCTCTCCACAGTGCTCTCCCCTGGCTAAGGTTCGCTGCAGCTGTGGCTTCTCAATAGGGCTTATTGTAGACGCGCGGAGTGTGCGCGAGCAGCGCAGTGATTGAGCGGAACGGAGGGAAAGACGCCTGTAGTGCAGGGATGCTCCTGAATATGTTTCCTTCACTCATTCGGGAAGAGCGCGTCTAAAGCGGCAGCGACGTGACGGGATTCTTCTGCATTTACATAAGAACATTCACAATTTATCCATTTGAAAGACCAGAAGGAAAAGGTGAGTCTGATTTATGCGGTGTTTGCTGAGCTGCAATACTGTACGGACTGAGTGTATTTGCGGTGCCTGTTTACACATTAGGAATCTACAAAATCATCTTATAGCAATTTAAAAGTTGAGAAATGGCAATAATATTGTGACGTTATTTGTTATTATTATGATGATTTTCTTAAACGTACTTAAAGTAGGCTATATCATAAATAATGATTAAGGGAATATAAGGGACTGATAAATATATACGAATAAAATAAAATGAACGAAACCTTTTAAATTGAATCTAACGCTAATATTAGCTATATTCACACGATATGCACTTTCAAATATTGTCGAACAGTGTGGTCAGCATTAAGATCTGAAAGTTTCTCTCAGTGGCTGTGATGTTTTAATATTCAGCGCTTTTCCCTCAGGAGCATCTGTGATGTTATAAAAGTTAAGGTCTGGCAGTCAGCATATTCAAGGAGTCGCTAACGAAGTACAATTTCTCAGTCCTAAGAGCAATGCTTGGGACCTGGCCAGGGACTCGCATTTGTGATGCAAATACTGTCGTTTGTAGTGTGACTGTGAAAGACTTTTTGATGTGAAAATACCTCGGTGTGAGTTAGAGGTTTTGTTTTTGTTTTGTGTGCGTGGTGTTATAGCAGAACAAGAGCGGATATCACAAGTACAGAGGTGCAGATTTTCCTCACACCTTCGTATCGATACCTTCCCGTCAGGACGCCACTGCAATGCCAACGACAGCACGGAAGGCTCTTAGTGGAAACTTCGATTGTAATGTTAAGCTGACGGCCGCTAGGTGGCGCGTTGAGTGAACTGTTCGGCCAACTTGATGTGGCTTTGGGTGTGTGTGTGTGTGTGAGTGTGTTTCGTTGTGAAGTAAATTTTTGTATTATTTGTAGAATATGTTTAGCTGTTGAAAAGATTATGAAAATGAGAACCAATGGTGTAAAAATGGGATGAGATTGATGTCATTTGCCAAGTCATACTATATACTGGAAAAAACATTTTCACTTAAATTACAAAGCAAGTAACATATTAAATTAAACATGAAATGTTGAAATAGAAAGACTAAAACAGTATTTCATGTAAAATGTACTTTAGGAATCTTTGTTTTAGTTACATCTTTGAAAAATAATCTTTTACATTGTAGAACAGATAAGAAGTGCAGTATGCCTGTGTCGGAAATTAAAAATTTGCAGATTTTTTCAGGGACGGTCTTGGGGTGGCCCACCCATACATATTTTGATCAAGGCCTTTTAATACATTTTTAGTTTATTTATTTTTTCCCAAGCGTACCATGAAACTCTGCAAGAAAATCATCTTTTTAATATATATATTGTAAATGTATTCTTTATTAGAATTTACATCTTGCCTGCTCATAAGCAATAATATCCAGCCCAGATTTTTGCGAAATCTTGTCGTTGTCACCCTCAAGAGTCTGCACGGCGAAGGGCTGCCATAATAAGAAGGCCATATGCTACCAGTCCACACTGTGCTGTGTTTGATGTCCAGATGCCAGGAGCCTTGCTTTGCTCTGTGTTGGAGCATACTGTCCCTGGTGTGTGCCACAATCGCTCTTGCACCACAGGGGGATACGACTAAAGAGTGTGCTGAGATGGGGTTTCGGAGCTGAATCGCTGGCTGTGGCTGTGGGCACTCTCTCACTGGGTGGTCTGCGCTGAAGCCTCAGCTCCTCTCGTCAGATGGCATGGGGGGCTAATGAGACTTCATCATCCTGTCCCAGACCATTTGGGCGATCTGTGCTGAACACAAAGTCCGGGGCCTCAGCCAAGCCCGACAGCGAGCAGATTCGGGCAGGGAAAATTTTTTAGTGGGGAGCTGGAAAGAAAAGAGGAACAAACGTAGTAGAGTCAGAGCATGGCATATTGTTGCCTTGTACAGTAAATCGGTTTTAAAGTCATGATCCATTTTTTTTATTAGTCTAAATAATTGGTGAAAAATCGATTGAAACCATAATGGGTTTGGGAAGGATCCTAATGCAAAAAACACAGATTTGAATGTTTAACACACACACACATACACACACACATATAGTATATATAGTGCCAATACAGATTGTTTTAAACTAGAGCGTCACATTGATAAACAGGAAAATAATATTGTAAAATGAATCAGTTATGAAACTTATTAACAGTTATGAAGCTGTAAAAGAGCTCAACAGAAGATGATAGAGTGCAACTGTTGGATTCCAGAAGTAAATACTAAACTCATGTTCTCCACAGGGAAACAAATTTTGAATCAAAACCTTTTTTGTGGAAACCATCTATTTGCATTATTTCTACTTATTTTTTAATTTTTTTTTACAAAATCATGTTCAACAACGAAATTCATGGAGAATAACTACATTACACATGATGCTGTACAGAATGATGCCCTCGCTAACTATTACTTAAACAGTCTTGTACCTCTGTATTTTTCTCTGATTTTCAAATGGGACTCTATGGGAAAAAATAAAAGGGAAAGAAAGAGACAAGCAGGACAAACGCAGCTACGAATTTGGGCAGGCATTAAGTCACTCTTTTGTGTCATTATTGAACTTCATTTAATTCGGGGTTGTTTCAATTCAGTTCAATAAATGTGTTGATGTTGCAAAGTTCATCAGTTATAAATCGAGTTAAATTCAGCTATAACAAGCTCTACAGAAGGCAGTAGTGTCATTATACAGCTCATGTCAGTTCAATGTTGATTCAATTAAGTTCATTAGCTGTGTCGATGTTTCAAATGATCTAACTAAGACTGTAAGATGATGCCCTCACATTAATTTCTGAAAAATCAGATGGTATTTCTTTCTGTTATGTTGTAACTCCTAAGTTTTATTATTAATGTTGTTTTACTTATATAGTATGGGACCTAAGCAATTTGAGGAATTCTGAGAAAAGCAAACATGTTCTGAGATATTGCTTCAGACACATAACACAAAATCCCAGGGCTTGTCTCCTATGTCCTTGTTTGTTGTGTTTTAATGCAAGCTTGATAAATGATCCATATCACCTTCCAGCTCTCTTTATTAGCCTCCGCTACGCTATAAGCATTCCAGACTCGAAGCTCTTTTTATTTTGCAGTGGTGTCATGTGGCACTTCAATGAAACTGTTCGAGCTCTGAGATAATTGAGACGTGTAGCGGATTATTTTGCCATAACTGTGTTTTCTTGATACCCGTCAGCCATTTTTGAAAACTTTTGTTGAATCTACACAGTCAGACGCGCCGAGATCTAATCAGTCACTAAGCACTTGTAATTCCCCTATAAAGTGAAGCTTACGATAGAGATTACAGGCTTTAGATGAGACTTTTCCCCACTGAGGGGTCCTGGCACTGTGGTCTTCAGAAGCAAAGCGCAGGACGTTCTGTTCTCCGTCAGCAGCGCCGGCCCTTTTGAGCTTGAAGGCAATACAAAGAGGGAATGGATTCCCTGAGGGATGCTTTGTGATTTACTCTTCTGTTCACCTTCAGAATCCCAGCTTTAAATATGCTATTATTTAGCACAGTTACAGCATCTGTCTTATATAGCTTTAATTCTCAGATGTGTTTTTACACCTTTTATTTAAACCCTATATTACCATCAACACTTTATAATAAATGTAATGGTTTAACACTTTCAGATAGCATCATTGTTTGAAGCCCATCTAAACTGCAGGGAATATTATAATAAATCTCCTGCACATGGTTCGATAATTGCAAGGTTTCGAATAGCCATGGACACTAAACCCAATATGGGAGTTTATCTGTCTGTAAAGCGTAGGTCAGATCTCATCTTTTTTCGGACAATGAGGGATTTCCGTGGAGATTTCGACATCCTCTTCAACATCAAAATAAACTGTTGGGGCGTGAATCCTGCTGCTGTGGGTTTGAACTGCTGGAAGGACAGATTACTCCAGAGAACGTATATGTGCTGTACCCAAATCCCTTTTGAACTATTTTTTTTTCCAGACTTGTAAGTGTTTGACTTTAAAAGAATTTTAGAAACACCTAAAAGGCTCTCATGGACCGAGAAGCTCCAGGGACCCCTTAGGAGAAATTTGTGCCTGGAATTCAGTCACTTCAACTTAGAGTGCACACTTTTAAATTGTAGTTCTCCATTGCAATTTGGAGCATGATTTTTTTTTATACACTATAAAAATCCAGTGTCACTTAGCATAACACACTTTTACGGTGTAGTGGGGCCTTGTAGTTCTTAGTAGCAGTTCTTAAGGTTAGGTTGTAGGGTCAAACCCCAGATGGGGCCGTTCACGAGCCACTGACATTGTGCTCTCGAGCAAAGTACTTAACCAACCCCAGTGAGTTTCAGACTGTACAAAAAATACCATAAATCACATTGGATTGGAAAGTGACTGGTAAATGAAGAATAATCTAACAATGTGATATACTGTGAAACTGTGAGTCAATGACATGATGATTTTTTTCCTTTGAAAAATGAAATTCATCCATGTAATGCCCTAATACACAACACCACTTCTATGGATTTCCATATATATATATATATATATATATATATTTCAAACTAAATCGATCAATCAAATAAAATCATTCACCTTAAAATATATCTAATATATTAAACCCTTTTTTATGATTAAGATAATATTAAGAAAATACTTACTTGATGGTTAGACCGTGGCATAATTATTAGTCTTTAGATTTTTTTTTTTAATGGTCCAAACATTTTTTTTTTACTTTATAAAACTGACATTAATACAAAGTACATGTGCTTTAAATTGGATTTATTTTTAGACATTTTTATTTGATATTGACCCATATGCAGTCTTGTGTAAGCTGAGTATGATAATGGAGCTACTCTTTCCATTGTTGGGACTTGAGATGGTACATATTTGCTTTATTTCTCCAATCCTTAGCTCTATCCCTCTCCCTCTGTCGCTTTCCCCTTCCCTCCTTGGCTCCCTTCAGCCCTAAAGATGAATGTGCTCCAGTTTCAGCAGTGCTGTCACATACCCATCCAAAGGAAAGAGCCGCATGTCCGTTTTGCTCACCTGTAGCGCTCTGCCTGCACCTGCATCTCAGACTGCAACCTCTGAAATACCAAAAGTCATGTTGTCTTAATCTGGGGTTCAAATGTGAAGTGGTATTAAAAAATAACAGTAAATCAAGCCTGCATCTGTGCTGACAGAAATCTCTTTTTGTATTTTTCTTGGACTTGTTTCTTTCTCTCTGATTTTCTTCAAACTCTCCTCCTGATGTCTGTTCTCACCACAGGTTTGAGGGCTTCAGCTACAGTCATCGTTCATTCCTGTGGTTTCTCTCATCAATCACCAGTCAGACGGTCTGCTCTGTCCCCGCTACCCACGCCAGAGCTGAGGATAGTGCACGGTTTCCCAGGAGCCACCTCTTAGCCTCAAGATCTTTGGTGCCTCTTCAATACGGAGGAGTGTATTTTTGAATTTCCTTCTTTTTTTACTTTCATCCTTTCATCCAAACGATGCAGATCGGCTCTGCAGTGTGGACTGGACTGAGTGTAATGACTATGTTGCTGTTAGCCCAGTGGGACATGGGCTGCTGGGGGATGACTCTGAACTCTTTACCGCTTCGTCCGGCTCCCCTCAGGCCCCTCAGAACTAGTGTGGGTGCGTCTCTTCAAAGACACAAGCGCAACTGGGTGTGGAACCAATTCTTCGTCCTGGAGGAGTACACAGGAGACGACCCTCTTTATGTTGGCAAGGTAAAGCTAAATTTCTCCAATATTTAAAACGTATCAAGTGCAATGAGGTCATTTATTATGACAAATCGGGCTGAGTAATATCATTTAAATATTATTCACTTTCTTTTTGGAATTCATTAAGTGAAAAAAGGGAAACATAAATGTAGGAATTATTAAAAGGTTGAGAAATATACTAAAACACTGAGTTGCTTTCAACTCAGTATTGTGATACTGTAATATTTTTCATCCTTTTGAGGATATTTGTCGATATTTATTTCACCCAGACCTAATGACATTTTCTGTACTAAAATCTTGTTTGCTGTGCTTGTTGTCATGATGTGGTGTTACAGCTCATTCGATCACTTTTGGTCAGCTGCAGTTGGTAACATTTTCATTCACCTCACCTCTGAAATGTTTTGGACTTTTTTTCTCTCTTGCATTTAGCATTCAGTCTTGTTTAAAAAAAAAAAACACATAAAATGAATTTTAATATCAGGTGTAAATGGGGTCTTTCATCTCATCCAGTGGCTGCCTGTTACCTTAGCTGACATGTTTATTTAGATAATGTTCTCGGGATGCCCAGAAGCCACTAGAGCTGTCCAGTCACTCAGACTTATTTCTGTGGAGTATACTGCAAAGTTTTGTGCCTCAACCATACACAATTTCCGTTCCTCTTAAACGTATGATGCTGTTTAAACATGACTATTACCAAGTGTGTGCTATTGTGCATACACTAGGCATACAGGGACCTTGCTAATAATTTTAAATTTAAAGAAGTTATGCCCTAAGGAATCCAGTTATGCTTTATCTTTTGATATATGTGCTATGAACATAAGGTATAAACACTTTTGATTGCCATATTTTCTGAACTGATGTTTTGAATAGCAGTTATGTATCAGCCAATTACAAAGTGTTCCTTCTCATTAATGCCAAGTGAAATCATAAAAAACCTCACATGCCTCATGTTTCTACCATGATGAGGTTTAGTAATACTTTGTGAAAATGTGTCAGTAAAACACTTAATGAAGTGCGTGTGATGAACAGATGCTCTTCCTGCTTATTTCCTATGAGAATGTTTAAATCAGTAATATATCATTACTCTAAGGTAGGGGTGTGATATAACACGGTTTTTGATCGTGGATGATTCAAATGTTTCAACGATCTTCTTTTGAAGAAATGGAATCATGGTATCGTGCTACAGTGCACATTCTATCAGTTTCAGTTCTGGCACTTCCGTTGCAATAGTACAATGTGACATACATTCTCATCTAATGTTAACTCAGAAAGTAGAGTTACACTCCCATCACTCCATTATTTGCATGTGCTTTAAAGCTTTGCGGGTTAAACATTTCATTAGCGTGCTGTTCTGACGTGCACTATTTCTGTGTACGCACACCTGAAGCGCACACAAACTAAAAAGCCTGTCAAACAGCGCCTGATTGGATATTTCGAACAGTTGATAGCACAACGGATATGTGCTTGTATATTAGATGTGTTCAGTTCTTCACGTGACAGCAGACTAATTGTAGTAAACATGCTGCCACTTGTCAAAGGGATGAGATTACCTAAAAATTACAATTCTGGTATTATTTACTCACTCTCATGTGGTCCCAAACCTGTATTCATTTCTTTCTTGTGCTGAACAGAAAAGAATATATTTTGAGGAATGTAGGTAAACAGTTACTGGTCTCATCTTTGATAGTAGGAGTAAAAAAAACAAAAAAACACTAGGAAATTCACTGCGGAGCAGCAGTTTGGTTAAGCACATTTTTCAAAATAATTTTTATGTTCAACAGAATGCAGGAATTCATTCAGGTTTAAAAAAAAATGATAATTTTTTTGGGAGAAGTATCTCTTTAATGTTAATAAAACAACAAAACACACAGAGAGAAAAATCACTCACTGCTCTTGACTGAAGAACTTTAATACAGTTGCTTTAATAAGAATCAATGTGTAATTTACACAGTGAAGTGCATTATTTTGAAAATTTGTTCATTACATTTCTTGAATGCTACTGCTAAATACACCTACTGTCCTACTGTGAAAAATAAAGCACTCTTGTATTTTAATAACAGAGATAAAATAATGACATTTTATTTTTATCCACGTTGGCCTAAAGGTCTGCCATTCTTTTTTAAATGTATATTTTGTTACCATGTTTTTAAAATAGAGAAATTAGTTTGGCTGTACTGCTCAGACAACTTGCAGAATAGTAAAACAAGAATCGTGAATCATGATTTTCCTCAATATTTTTCCTTCAATCCAATATGATATTTTTACCCCATCGTCCACCCCTGCTCTCTGGGTATTTTAAAAGCTTTGTCTGAAATTCATGTTCAGACACCTTAATTGAAAGCAGTAGAGAATGGATGTTGACATATGCTGTTCAATCAGTCTGGGGTTTTAAAGTGTTTTAGACATCAGTTTTCCTCACATTGACATTAGTGTGTAAATTAACATGTAAAACCTTTGCATATCTGATGCATTGTTTGATCAAAACACTTTGGCATTTGGATGATCATGTGTTTGATAAATGTCTCATGTAGTGTATGATCAGACCTCTCTGATGCAATGTGGATTTTATAGTTATACTCAAAGCTACAGTAAATGAGCCACACAAAAAGGAAAAAAGCATTGTCACAATAGGAAACATCTTTTCTTTTATGTATTGGCTCCAGACTAGCAATGTGATTGCTTTATATGCACATGCTTGTAAGTACTTAGCTTGAAACTAAACGCAAAACAAGCCAAACAATTTCCCATTTTAAAGATAATAAGCCAGATACCCCAGCATGCAACCTGCTTTACTATCCTTGGCTCTTACAATACATTATCTCTCAGCCTCTACATCACACACACACACACACACACACCTCTCTACCATCACACACTCAAACCATGACAGCCAGGTTGAACCTTATTAGATTTTGGCTCCTCTCCAATTCACTCTAGCCAGAGGGATCCGGGCAAAAGAGAAGTGACTGAACACAAATGTTTCCCCCGCACTGAATGATGATCAGTGGAGTAATGTACATGGCCATCTCTCTATCTTCCCATAGGAAAGAGAAGCCACAAATTAAATCTCTCAAAGCTCTCAAATGTTTCTCTTGGACTGTAAAGAGGTTTTTACTTTGGTGCTCTGCTTCTCAGATTAATTTGGTTATTGGTTATTTCTTGTTATAGGTCAACATCTGACAGATTTGTGACTTCCTTTGAATCCTTTTTTTATTTTTTTATTCTGGGGAAAATATCATAGTCAATGTTCATTAGGCAGAACTGAGAACTCCATTAAGAGCAACCTCTGAGCAATAACATTTTACTCTTGGTTTCTCTTTAAAATTTCTTTATCTTTCACGTCTCAAGTGCTGAATGTATTCTGTATTAAGGCCATTGGCTGCCTGCTTGTTCTCCTTTCTTGGCTTTTATGTAGACATCCATCCTTTGATCACTAGTGAGCATGAAAGATGGTCTTATTCATCAGGATAAGGGTAGGATAATACAGATATAAAAGACAGGGTCCTCACAAACAACTTACTATGAGATCTTATAGACCATTTTCATATTCTCTTTCTTTTTATGCCTATGGCCCTTTTCATGGTATCAAGCGCAAAACAATAAAGATATTAGTAGTGGTTGACTGAAATGGGTGTTTTCATGACTGATACTGATATCCAGGCGGCAGGGAAGCTGATATGTTGATTTGTATTTATATATTTTATGTTAATACATATATTATTAATTGCAAGTAAATGATGAAATATATGCAAAATTACTGAATAAGCTCCTATTTTACATAATTTAATATTGAACTATATTATACTATACTGTTACATCTCAAAATCTCCAAATGGCCCAATATCAGGTAATTAAGGCTTTTTAGGTGATATACATAGTACTGTACCAGTATGTTTTTTTTTAAAGAAAGTAATAGTTTTATTAATCAGGAACTCAGCATTAAATTGATCAAAAGTGACAGTAAAGAAATTTCTAATATTACATGCTGAATTCTTTCACAAACATTAATACATTTGATTGAGCCCAAACATTTCAACAGTAGTTTATGCACACTAAATCCCACGATTCTCTACAATTTCCACTTGACATACAATATACCTGAGGTTTTTGCAAGCCAAAGTCAAGTTTTGAGCCAAGTAGAAGAGCAAGAGATGACATTTGGGACACAAAAGCTTTTATTTATCTTCAGTACACAAGTTTCATACATATCACAGAAACATATCATGAGAATGATACATACAAAGTAGATAGGTGCAAGTTGTGTATTCTGACCTTTTGACCCTGCCTTAACAGTGAGCAGAGACTAATCCATGTCAGCAACAGTTGGCTTGATGATACTGTAAACTTCTAACAGCTTATTTTTATGTTTGAGCAGAAAGTTGAAAGATGCGGTATGCTCTCAAATACACGAGACGAACACACTTTCCAGGCAGAAATGTGATGTTTAGACTCCGGGCTGATAGAAGGAAGACTTTGATGCTTCCAGAGAGTAAAATAGAAGAACCTTTTGAAGCCATTTTCACATCACCGATCTCCATCATACACAGCTTGCCATTTACATCTTTTTTTTTTTGTTGTTGTTGTTGTTGTTTCAAACATTTTGCAGAAAGCATAAGAAACCTTTCATTTCTGTCTCTAATCAACACTTGAAATAACATTTTCTGTTCTTGGTTTTATACTTATTGATTATCTCTCACTTGCAGGTCATGCTGGAAAACAAGATTTTTTTGTTACTCTGAACAAAGAGCAGAGAAGCGAACAGAGATATATGTGGTCGAACATACCAAAGTCGAATCTGCTCACCCGTTATTATCTGCAAAATTATACCAGAATGAATTTAATGAATATGTCTTTGCCATTTTGATATCATACCATGAGCGACTGGGAATATTGCCCATGGTGACCTCTTTGCAGCCTGATGAATATGGATATGAGAGGTCCAGCTTGAATAAAATGCTCAAACGCAAGGGATGTCAAAGAGAGCGCAATGAATAATGCATATCGGTGTCTCCGGGGTGAGTTCAGTAATATCAACAATTATTAGAAATGACCCTAGTGTCTCCACTGAAAGTACACATTCATTACAGCACTTCCAGGCGAGTTCACTTCGGAATACGCATAAACAAGTGTCCGATGACGTTAATAGTTCCATCGCACTAAGTTACCTGGACTTGTATCCCGCCACGTAATTAGAAATCTCGCCTCTGGTTCGGAATCACAGGAATGCATCTCTGATTATCCGGCATACTGTATCAAGGCCTCTCAGCTGCTTGCTGTCCTCCCATTCCCGTATTTGAGCTTCATGGGATGTGCAGGGCCCGTCGGTTTGAATCCCTCAGCTGGGCATTGAATGCCCGATCAGGTTCTGCCTGGCTCACTGAGTGCACCAGAGAAAAATACTTTGAATTCAGCCTTAATTGGGGGGTGGGGGTGGGGGGGGTGATCCTTTGATGATGCAGTCTGTGTAATAGCAAGGGTGGGGGGGAAGTGTTCCCAGGCCGACTTCCATCGCAGCACATTTGCATTTCCTTTTTCTTAGCCTGCCAAAAACAACTCGTAGCTCACCTTCTAAATGCGCACTTAATGAGAAGCAGACCAGAAGTACCGCCGTAACCCCGCGGCGAGGATGAGAGCTCCACACTCCTCTCCCCTTCTGGCCACCGGGAAGCTTTTCGTCAGCCAGGGACGAGCAGATTAAATGCGCCCTCCGTCGTGGCCGCCCTCCCACCACATCAATGATTTGCGCAAACTGAATTAAACAAAATGAAACAGAAAAGAAAGAGCGCTTTTTATGTTGTTGATCAACAAGCGTTCCCCAAATCCTCTTTGGAGTGATTTCTAACATATGCTGGGTAATTAAATGCAGCGCTGGAGAACATGGGCCGCTTTTCATCTGCTTCCAGTCCGTACTGGTCCATGCCATGGCCATTTGTCATCAGTGCAGATGAAAGTCATTGGCTTGGCAGTCTCGGCCCAGGCTCTGGTGCCAACCTTGTGAGTATGTGTGCGCGCGCATATATGCCCGCCAAGGGGTTGGCACCTGAACACCCACAAATAGAGACGGTGAAGAAAGTGAATCGTGTCTTTTCAGATAATTAGGTGTATTGAGGGTGTCTAATCACAGAGGAGCTTTTTAATAGAATCCGAGTAGAGTCTTTCTCGTATGGAGAGTGATATGAGCTGACACCACTGAATCTAATGACAGGGAATAAGGAATCCTCCACAATAAGGCTGAGATGTGGCTCGCACTTCATCAATGAAGAGCAGCTTGGCAACACAATAAAATACCATTTGCATTTATATAGCACTCTGCAGGTGTTGATTCAGGTGAAATATTACAACAGAGGGAAGAATCCCATGCCATGAGAGCGTATTGAAAGGCACTGGCAAATAGATCCAGTATGTAAAAAAAACGATCAAGTACAAAAGACTGCCTTTCCTCACAGATTCAGTCGTTTTCCTTTATTATAGACCGGATTTTAGCCCGGCTCTTGATTACCCGGGGTGGTAAGATGGTTTTGAAAGCAGAGGAAAATGACATTGGAAAACGTTACATCTCTTGAGCCTGGAACAGGGAAGACAATGCATGTCTTGGTTCTGTCGTTAGACATGGGAACAGCTGCAGAATCCCAAGCTAGGTTTCTTTCACCTTTAAACTGTGAGCCAAGGGTATCTCTAAGGCAACTGTCGCTTTAATGAGTGCAGGTCTAGGCTTATGTGCTTACGCAGCGAATAAACGACAGCTGACAAACTTATAACATGATTCAAATTCAGTCCTTTATGCTGAAGGTTTATGCTAAGAGCTTTTGGTGTGAGTGTGAATCAGGGTTTGGTTCATGTGAATGCAGCTTTTCTAATCTAAATGTGTCTTAGTATTTCGTTAATTATTGATTGATGTAGTCATTTTTTAGATCATTTGCACCTGATTTTGTAGGGTGTTGGGGAAACAACTTTTTTCCACTCAAAAGTGTAGATGCTAATAATATTTCATAATTTGTCAAAAATATACATTTGACAGTGACACATTTCCCATTGTATTGTACATTTGAAGTTTATGAGAGCCACAGTAAAACCATGCATGGCTTTCATGGTAAAAGGTAACTATCTAGTTTCTAACTAAAATACTATAATTATATTCCCTTACTTCTGTTATACAGTACATTTAATACAATATACATTACTATTTTAATAATATAACAACATTAATTATCAATATACCACATTTTTGCCAAAATACCATAGTTTCAGTTAGTGTTAGTAAAGAAAATCCATGATAAATGCTGGTGATTTGTGGATTGAACAGCCTTCTAACTTTCCATTCATGGTACAATGTACAGTAGCTGCTAAGAATGTCAGCACCGTTTCATCTAGACTTAAACTAGTTTAAATCACCAAAACATGGTTTTGTTACAGCACTTCCAAATCCACATGCTTCTCTCTGAACATCACGGCACAGTTTAATAGCGATGTTAAATAGTCGACTTCAAGTACTGTAAATACTTGTGCTCTGTGTCTATTGGGTCAAACTGATAAGTGTTCCATACTACAGAACATGGTTCAGAAAAGTAGCACTCTTTCTTTCTGCTTTTGAAGAGTGTGTCACCTGATTTCTCTTATGCACAAAGCACATAATCAAAGATAGGCAACTAGCTACCTCTAAAAAAACTTAAAAAAACACGTGGAAAACTCGTAGATGATTATTAAACAAACCAGATGCTGAGTCACTGTGCTAACCTTGATGTGGCGGGAGTTTACCCTGTTCGCCAGCCTGCAAAAGAACACAGTCATCCTCAAAGAGCTATGCTAATCATGCTATCACTGCAAAAATAGGTTACCCTCTCCTCCAGGAAATGACAGAAAATATGAAGGTTGTTTGATCCAGTACTTGAAGCTAATACAACTAGAAACATTAAAAGCAGACCTACTGTTTCCATTCAGAGTTGTTTTATGATAATTTACCACAGGTCTAGCATAGTAATGTCTAACTGCGGTGTTTTTATAATGACTGTAGAAGGCTGATAAATTATGGTCTGTGTGTAGTAAAAAGCTATGGTCTGATACTGTGATATTTCTTAGTAAATACTAAGTGTTGCTGTTTTGTCAATGTCGTTAGCTTAAAAACAGTTAAAAACTATAACTGCAAATTTTAATATATATATATAATCAAAATATATATAATATATAATCAAAAATACAGTAAAAACATTGATATATTATTACTATATATATATATATATATATATATATATATATATATATATATATATATATATATATCAATCAATGTGAAATGAAATGTTGCTGCTTAATATTTTGTATTATTTGTATGTATTTGTATTTGTACGTATAAAACTGGTAATTTCTGCACATCTATATTATGTGGCTTATTAGACAGTGTTTAATTCGCAGACAAGCGGCATGTTCATTGCTTTGATTGAGTAGATGTAGCTAATTAAGGGAGGCACCATCTGTAATATATCTTGCTGTGCGATTTTAGTCACAGCTTCTAAATCGCTATGGAGAAATTACACTAAATCAGAGAGAACGCCTCGCCAGAGCCGATCACTCAAGTAATGGCATTCATATCAATTGTGTTATTTATCACGAAGTTCGTTTCAGTTTGAAATTCTCTCATTAGGTGGGATTGTGAGGAAAGTAATTGATGTGCGCTGGCAGGCAAGGCAGTTCCACGTTTGCCATATCCATAATCTTTCCGTATTTGGAGGGAGTGAGAGCGGGTAAGAGACAGAGCATCATATTAAGGGCACCCCTGCAGGATCCAAGAAGGAGACAGATGAACATAAATTAGCTGTGTGTAAAACAGGCAGCGTTTGTAATCTCACGACGTAATTGGGCTCGCTGGTTTGCCAGAGACAGATGACAGGGACATAATGACAGTCTTCATTTATCTTCTGTATTGACGTGGAATGTGTTGGCAGCGTGAGACTGGTCCCAGTCCAGATGAAGGAAACGCTATGTTGTTCTATCATCTCCATCAACAACAACCCACATTGCTGATTTACACACTCAGACATAGCATGACTCAGCCAGTTTGGTAGGGGCGGCAAGATTGCCGGTAGGTTTAACTACAGGCTGAAAGAGAAAAGGTAAGCGCTCATCCCAAGACTTCACGGTCCTAACTGGCTTCCTCATGTAGTTCCCTCCTCAGGCTCGGTTCCTCCTTCCTCTCCTTCCTGTTTAGCTTGTTGATCTTGTTCTCAGCAGCTCATTAACGTGCAACTTTAGCCTTTCCATCTCTCCAGTTCTTATTTATTTTTTATCTCTGAGCTGAAAAGAGCCAAAGGGTGAGAGATAGAGGACTAAGTCAAGAGACGACCCAAGGGTTGCATTCCTGCATAGGAGAGTGATTCACGGTTTCATCATATTCACACGCACACAAACATATAAGCTATGCTCAGAAAGCTGTCTGAAAACATGTATAATATCGATTTGAAATACTTGGCACAGACATTTAAATGTCTTTTTAAGTTCTAATGTTGTTTTCTTTCCTGTGTTGGAAGTGTTTCCTGTCAGTGGTGGCTTGTGGGTTTTAAAATAGAGGAGGCACACAAACTGTATTGGTCTGGGGATCTCTGCTTATTATTATTATTTCCTAAACCACTTTAATGTGACTTTTTGGTTGCTTTTAGTCGGAAAACATAAAGAAAATGATAAACACACAGCAAGGTAATATAATTCAACTTACCTGGCCTATCACTTGAAGCAACCATCCATCCCTTCTTAAAAGTCTGTGCTAAAAGAGCTGACTGCTGTAATGTTAGCCTTTATCCAGCTTAGGCGTGTTCTCCCTTTATTTTTACTTGTATATACTGTTTGAATGACAGTTTGGTAAATCTGTTGGTGGTCAAATATCACTACTCATAAGTAATTGGTACATTATCAGCGCAGCGGGAGACGTTAAGACTAATAGCATGTAATTTATGTCTCTATGATGATTGGTTGATATACCAGAAGGGAGGCTAGCCTCCCCTGTAAGGTTTCTTTTCTCAACACTCCTCAGCGCTGAAAGAGAACACGCTGATTGGATAATTATTTTTAACAATGGTACCAATGGAAACAATGGCACGCTTAGTCTCCCCCGGCCTCCCTGCCTTCTCTAACATTAGCGGTTGTAATTACATCAGCAGATTTGGCACATTTGTGATAGAAAAGCAGAGCTTTCCAACTTCAGTAGGGTTTTACAGCTGTGAAATTACAAACAAAACAAAAAAACACATTGTGAGACATCAACTGAAATGAATTGTACATTTTATTAACATTAAATCATCCTCATCACATTTTCACCTCAAAAGACATGAATCGTGATTTGCTACTTGGTAGTTGGTTGCATTTCACATTAGGATGAGGGACAGTCTCATCATAGAGAGAAAAAAAAATCTATGTATTTCCAAATAAGTCATCAATTATTATTATAATATGTATTTATATTTTTTTAGCAAATACACTGCTTTTCAAAGGTTCATGTTCAGATTCATGGTTCATGTATTTTCTTATGTTTTTATGCTCACCAAAGCTGCATTTATTTGATTAAAAATACAGTAAAAGTTATGAAATATTATTTCTATTTAAAATAACTATTAATATAATTGCTGTTTTCTATAATTATGCATTTTTGAATGTAATTTTTTCCTGTGATGGCAAAGCTGAATTTTCAGCAGTCATTACTCCAGTGCTCAAGAAACAATGCTTCTTATTATTAATGTCGTGCTGATTAATATTGTGATGGAAACAGTGATACGTTTTCAGGATTCATGGATGAATAGAAATTTCAAAAGAATGGAATCTTTTGTAACATTATAAATGTTGTTAATGTGACAACTTTTTGAACTTCTGAGAATGGTACTTCAAAACTGATAATAGGTTTGACAGCTTTATTCAGATGAAAATATATGTACATTTATTGAAATAATTTTAGATGAGTTTGCGAGCTGGGGTGGTGTAACTGAGTGCACAGAATCTAATGATCTGCAGTCATCATCATGGTGAATTATGGTCAAAATAAACATTACAAAAAAAATAAAAAATTCCAGAGCTGAGCCACACAGCAGTCATCAGACCAGTGTTGGCCTCGGTGAATTGCCAGCACTGACATCCAAACACACATTTACTTTGATTAATTAGCCTCAAGTGTCATTAGCGTGCTCGGTTCCTGCACTGAAACAATTGTAATTTTTGATTAACTGACATCATATGTGGAGCTGCGCTGTTTTATTGGCAAGTAAACGGCAACCTAAACCAGATGTGACTAGATGGGAGCTTTTTGTTTCCTTTTTGTAGTCCTGTGGTGTGACAAATGAATAAAAAATACAGTTCCATATAGAGAATGTGGTCATAAACTGCATGTGCAATATAAAACCATTAGAATAATGTTGTTTGAAATGGTTTTAGATGAATTATAGCATGTCACACCACAGGACACTGTTTGCCATTTTCCCAAATTCAATCATGGGTTTACTTTGTCCCTTGAAAGCGATGCAGCTATGGTGCACTAGCCTATCATTGTGAGTCTGTGAGCATCATAAAGACTTATGATATGAAAGGACTGCTTAAATGAAGCAAACAAGTTGTCTTTTCATACCAGCTAGATCCTGTACATGAAAGTATAAGGATGTGGATTTGAAGACAAAAAATATATATTTATATAAAGGAAAGAAAAGCAAAGAGAGGAAAAGCTAAAGACTTGGCTTATTATCCCCCAGAGAGGGAAATAAAATAATTTAAGAAATAAACAAGTTAATAAAATCACTCAATGCTGGTGACGGAAATACCAAGTCAGCTGCCATAAAATGGTAATGGCATGAGAAAATTTCTGGACTGCCAATTAAATTGAACAGTTTTTATGTATATTACGAATGTGCATTTTTGGCACTATTTAAACACAATGGTTAATGTAAAATAACAAACCATGTATTGTCAGGCTTCTCACAAAACAACTGTACACTCATAAATCTGACTAAACATTCAGAACAGAACCACTGACCGTGAGATTTCTGAGATTTCCCACTGCCGTTGTTGTTTAGATTTTTTTTATTTATTTTTTTAGTTGGAAAATAACTCACAGCAACAGCATCTCAAGCCATATTCTAACAAGGAAAGATGGATTTTATTATTATATTATTTATATTATATATATATATATATATTTATATATATTATTTTAATTTAGTCAAAGGGACTTAAGGGCAAAAATGCCTCTAAATTGGAAAAAAAATGCACAAACAAATTAAATCTATTAGTCTGTTGCTAAAAAAAAGTGAATATGAATAGACCGTGTTTTACATTTTAGGCGTTTTTGCAGTGTTGCACATTTTAACCAATCACAAACAATTCTGTTGAGTTTAGGAATGCAATGGCCAATCAGAGGCATTCAGATGAGTCATCATTCAAATGTATACGTTTTGTTGAGTGCGTGCGCTTTCGATGACTGAATTCCGAACTCTTGCGAATTGTCTCATCATAAACAAAGCGCAGATGTACTGTACGTACAATGTAAGTAAGAGATTCATTTCACAGTGTATACAGCTTCAGTGATAATAACTATAGTTTTGCTTTTTTTTGAGAGTGCTTAAACTTGCCATAGATCAATGTTAGTGATTTTATTTTCTTTATACAATTTATACGCTGTTTGAATAACCGTGGAAAGGAAACATATACTGTAAGTATTTATTTCGGATGTTTTTTTTATTGTAAAAACTTTTTTTTTCCGTACTTGACACCCATGTCTTATTCTTGCCTAAAAAAGGGGGGTTTCTAATGTTTAATACATTTGGCTGCTTTTAGCCTTACCCTTGAATAAGTTCACCCTCCACCTATGCATTCATGTGTTCTGAAATGTGTGAGGAAGAATAACTTGTGAGATTTGACATTTATTCAGTCCATTCTCTTTTGTTGACTTGCACAAATCTGCTGGAGATGGTTTATCCCCATTCATTATTTAAAGCACTGCAGAAGTACTTTCTCATGAGTAAACACAATTACTGGCATTATTCATTACTATGCTAACTAGACAACCATTACAATGATAATAGATATGAATGTTTTTTCATTTCTTCTTCTTTCCCTGTAGCTTCATTCAGATGTGGACAGAGGGGAGGGCAAAGTAAAATATGTGCTTAATGGTGAAGGTGCAACCTCTATTTTCACCATCGATGAGAACACAGGTGACATACATGCCACGAAGCGCCTGGACCGGGAGGAACAGGCCTACTACACGCTGCGAGCTCAGGCCCGAGACCGTGCCACCAACCTGCCAGTCGAACCAGAGTCTGAATTTGTTATCAAAGTGCAGGATATCAATGACAATGAGCCCAAGTTCCTGGACGGCCCTTACAATGCTCAAGTTCCCGAAATGTCTCCTGTTGGTAAGTGCCTTGGATTTATCCATACAAAACCAATCACCAAAAAGGGATGTTAGGAATACACAATATATATGGTTATAAAATATATAGGTTTTTAAAGTTATTTACTATAATTGGTTAATTGTGGACATTTTCATGTTCATTTTCTTTAAGTGAGCATTATATGATGGCAAAGGTAATGTAAACTTAATAAACTTAAGGTTGATAAACTTACAACAAACACAACATTTTTTTAATTCAATGATACATTTTGATTATGGTTAACATTTATCAGTAATCAGTTATAAACATAAAACAAATATAAGCTCTTCGGCCATGATTTAAATATTCGGTGCATCCATAACAGATATTTTGACATCCAGTTTCAAAATTAGACAATTGTGTCTAGAATTTGTTTAGGTGTGAGTGTGAGCTGCGGACCACCTACAGTATGAACTGTAATATACATAATTAATGCACCCAGTACAAGGCACTTGTTTGTCAGTTCGACCTCGCCGAGCATAGTAGCTGACAATCACACAATCATTGACATGCTTTTTTCTAAGAGCAATTAACATGCTGGCTGCCAGTGTCTGTCCAACGGTGTGAACAAAGCCATTAGCCTCTGTGAATGCAAGTGACCCTTGTCCTCAATGACTGCTTTATAGATCCATTGAAATTCATTAGCAGTCAACTGGTGATTAATGGATTTGATTAACGAGAAAATGATTAATTTAATTTGGTAATTAAGAAACAGGAGATTGTTTGCAAGTGTGAGGTCCACAACTTAACCCAGACACCCCTCCCTCAATCCAGACGTCAGCGTGATGCCGAATGGAAATTCACAACATATGCCTTATACTCCCATCCAATCACTTTCCCACATTGCGGTTTCTCTGTGATATGTATTTAAGGGCTGGCCATATGCCGGTGTCCTTAACTGGCTATAAATGTAGCGGCCTGTTGAATCTAAAGAGTCTGAAATGATTCTGCAGAGGTACAAGGTTACATATAAGAGATGAAATCACATCGTACCATCAGATAAAGAGTAACAGTCATTTGGCCTTGGTCCCTGTGGTGAGGTGTTACCATGGTGCTGCGTTTTTGTACACTCAGCTGGGTTTCCAGATGCTTAGGTTACCAATATGACAACATCTGGGCCTGTCCCCAAATGTCTCCTTTGTTTTTACAAGCAAATGCATTTAATGATAATTTGCATTTCTGAGGAACACCACAGTCTGGAGCGGTCTGTAAATTGTGCTAAAACGAAGGCCTGGCACTTTCCATTAGCCATTTTACAGTTTAAATCAAATCTGGGAAATATCAGTAAGCCAGTAAAGTAGCACCAAACTTGCCTTTGTGGTTCAGTCCTACAGAATAAACCATTTACGTTTTTCCAAAGAAATTATTACTTTTATTTACCTATGGTGGATAAAAAGTAAAGATTTGTACTTTTTTTTTTACAAAATAAAGATTAAGCAGCACAACTGTTTTCCACTGTGATGATAATAATAATTTTTTCTTGAACAATAAATCAACACATTCAAATGAATTCTGAAGGATCATGTGACACTGAAGACAAATGGCTACTGAACGTTCTTTTAAATTAAATTATATTTTAAAATATATTTAAAAATAACAGATATTTGAAATTGTATCAGTATTTTGTAACATTACTGTTTTACTGTTTTTATCGTATAAATGCAGCATAAGAGACTTAAAAAAGCAATGAAAAATATATATAATAATTACCTGCCGTCCCCAAACTTTTCAACAATAGTACATGTGTTGCGAAAAGCATGTGCAGGCCACATACAGAAATGTGTTTAAAGTGTGTGTTTGGCTTCTGATTAGATTTGTTTTGTCCTTCAGGGCTTTTTGCAAGGGTGCATGGCTTAATGAGAACTGAGGCAACACCAGCTTTGTACTCTGTAATCAAGACAGGCACAAGAATACAAAATACTGCAGAAGCCAACACAAGATATGCTTCTATCTGAGTTAGGCTGCATTAACGTTTGAAAAATGTGTAAAACAACTGTGAAAATAATTTATGGATAAAGCAGCATTTCCATTGCATGTGTTCAAGAGAACATAATTGTAATTTCTGGAGAAATTAATGCACAATGGAAATGAACGTTGTTGTCACTGGAGAAGCCACTGTGGCTCTTTTATTAAATGTAATTACTTACAAAACACTCTAATGAACTTCCTGTATGGTATAGCGATCAGCAGCAGATGCCTCGTTTCTGTGACTGACGTCATGTCAGATGGTTCAGGGAGGCAAAAGCAGCCTCTTTTAATGCATATCATATATTAAACATGGAAAACAGTTGTTTGAAGTTGTAATAATATTTTCCCAATATTATTGTTTTTACTGTATTTTTAATCAAATAAATGCAAGCTTGGAGAGTCTTCTTTCAAACACTTTGCTGGAGGAGAACAATGGACATCTACTTGTGTGCATCCAAATGTTTCTTTATTGGTTTACTTGATCCTGTTCATGTTTTCTGATGTTTTCTGTCTACATCAGATATCAGTTCTGTAATCAAGGGAGGCTCAATGCCAGTGTATGTCTGGTACCATTTTGATCAAATTGCGTGGATAATTTGTTCCAGGCACATCTGTGGTTGAGGTTAAGGCGACTGACGCAGATGACCCTACATACGGAAACAGTGCCAGAGTCGTGTACAGCATCCTTGAAGGACAACCCTATTTCTCTGTGGAACCAAAGACAGGTACACATAAGTTACAAATTTTTATTTCTTTGCAATATTGTCAGTCAAATATTTAAGCACTAAAATGTTATCCAGCAGCAAGATTTTGAGTCATTCTCACCAATCACGTTTTTTAAGTAAACAGTGCACAATATCACAAAATCACTTGAGGGGCAAGTCTTTTCAAAAGCTATTACACAATAACCACCAATTCCTGGAATGCAAACATGAAAACGTCAAGAGACTGCTGTTTTGATTGACTCACTTAAAGACAGAAAAAGTTGATGGTACTTGTGATGAAGTTAGCGCTGCACCTTTCCAACTGATTACAGGGAATGAAATCCTTAATGTAATCAGCACTAGCTGTAACTGAGGTCATTTCCACATATGGACTCAATCAGCTGTGTGAATTACAAAGCTTGATTAAACTTTTTCTCCTTTTTCTTTTAAAGTATGCAGCTAATTTGAGAGATGCCACCACAGCATGTGAAGGAAAATGAAGGCAGATATAACAAATAGTAGCGCTTATTGATTAGGATTTATCGTAGCTTTCTGTGCACAAAAAGGAAGTAGGTACTATTTAATCACTCTCGGGTGTGCCAAGCAATAAGAAATCCAAAACTAACAATGACTTGGAGAGAAAATTGATTTACAGTCCTTCACTGGGCTCAGTGGATTTGACTCATTGTGGAGAGATCCATTATGATATGGCCTAACAAATCTGGAAAAGGTCCTTGCTATTTAGATTACTAAATGGTAATCCTATTTTAATTGATGCACACTCCATCTCCGTATAATGCAGAAGGGAAGTGATCTATATTGTAATCTAGATGCTTTTTCACGGCTTTTACAGGCCAGAAGGATATTATCATTACACAGTACATCTCATGCATCAACAACCCCCCATTTTTCTTACATTTTAATCAGCACAAGGCAACAAGACCTTCACTAAAACAGTCCTATTTTCTGTGCAGGCATTGTGAGGACGGCTCTGCCCAACATGGATCGAGAAGCACGAGATCAGTATCTACTGGTAATCCAGGCCAAAGACATGGTTGGTCAGATGGGAGGACTCTCAGGCACCACATCGGTGACGGTCACTCTTACGGACGTTAACGACAACCCGCCCCGTTTTTCAAGGAGTATGATTATTCTGTCAGCTATAAAACAAACGTGGACCTGATGCATCATTAATGCATGCTGCCTCCCCATTTAATTTGCATGCAAGCAATATGAGATTTTTAATGATCTTGTATTATAGAGATCAAGCGCTCGCTGTAGTTGCTGTGTAATTATAAGGTAGATGATCTTTAGAATAGAAATGAACAATCTTCTTTTATAATACAGGATTTTAGATTATTGTCTTAGTTATTTCTGTCCCTATTTTACCGCATGATACTATTGGTGGAATCAGTATGTGTCTGGGAGTGTAAAGAGCTTATACTATCTTCATGCTTGCTATATCTAGAGTGGCTTACCTGCTACGGAGCAGAGAAATACATTATTAGTTCAGACCTGGCCCTAACAGCTGGGTGATAAGGAAGGAAAAAAGAGAAATAGCATCATCAATAACCACTGCGTATGGGTGTGTGTGTTTGCTGGGCGTCTTTTGCAGAATCCTATCAGTTTGCTGTGCCTGAATCCCTGCCTGTGGCATCAGTGGTGGCTAAGATAAAAGCCTTGGATTCTGACATCGGACCAAATGCTGAGATGGACTACAGGATTATAGAGGGCGACGGCCTTGGGGTGTTCAGGGTCGTGCCAGACAAAGATACCCAGGAAGGAGTCATAATTCTACAAAAGGTAGGCCAGAGGCAGGCCAAACTTTATATGTACTTTCGGCTCCATTGCTGACAGGAAATAAGTGTGAAGGCAATACATTCTTCATGCCTGTCAAAGGGGCGAGAATAAAAAAAATGTGATAGATGTAAATCTTTAGATGCTGTTAGAGGTTAATCTGAGACTATGTGTATAGAAGACACTAACAACCACTGGGATCACGTCTAATATAAGACATCTTTGAATTTGTGTCAAAGTAATGAAGCATAATAATGAAGCACTGTTAGCAGTTGGACATGACGCTTATCAAGACCTCCATCCCACCTACACCTGACTACTGACGTTTTGCTGAAAGCCTAAACTATTCAATATAAATACCACTCATGTTACAAATCATATTTATTTATTTATTTATTTTTGGATTACAGATAGCAGGTATTTTGCTTCAAAACTAGACATTGAAGCTGTTTGTCAGATTTCTTGACAAACATACCTCAGGCAGCCAGGATTCATGGCCAGGCCTCCCAAATTGTCACCCTGACTACCAGTATCCCCCAGGGCTATGTCCTCAGACCTTTATTGTTCTTTCTGTTGAATCTCAGCCTGGTTGCCAGGCACCCCAGAAACTATATCACCAACTTTAGAGATAACATTGCAGTGCTAGGGCTCATCAACAACAATGAGAGGAGATGAGAGATCTAGAAAAATGTTAAGGAGTCAACCATCTCTTAATGTCATTCAAGACAAAGAGATAATTGTTGTCTTCAGGAAATCAACAGAGTTTGGAAACTGCTCTTCCTCTCACTGGACACCCTACAGTGCAGACTGCTCAGCATGTTATTTGCCCTGAAGAAGCAGTGTCTTAAGAAAGTCAGTAACAGAATGAAGGACAGTACTTTGGCCTTCCGCTTTTTCTGACGTTCTGCCTTCTGGCAGAAGCCTCGGAGCATATACACTCCTAAACTACTGGACCTGAGAACATTGTCTTCCCACAGGCAATCGTTCCCCTTAACTGCTTTGACCCCCCTTCCCCTTCACCCTATATATATCGTATGTTTTAAATATTAATATTTAATCAAATTTTAAATATGAATAAACTCCAAATTCCCAAGAAAACAGATAAAACAGATAAAAAAAAACAACAACATTCAAGTCTGAATAAAACAGTGTTTCAGAAGTTATTGACCAGATCTGTGCACTCAAGTGTATTTAAGCGATATATATATATATGTATTATTTTTTACTGGGTTACACCACTTTACATTCACACAGAGAAATTAGACTAAAATACTTGTAAACATTTTTTAATTATATATGCAATGGACATGGACACAAAAATAATCTGTTTGAAAACTTGAATTTTGAACTCTGTATATTGTATACACAATACAGTGTTTTATATTTGTGTGGTAAGAGTGGTCGGGCGTTTAAAAATATATTTATATATATATATATAAGATAATAATTAATACAATTAATAAAGACAAATCAACAGACACAATACTTCACAATCACATCAAGTCTATACCAGTAACATAAAAAAACCATAAAGTACAATGAGAAAGACACACAGGGTACCATGGCAAACCCCTCCCACTTTAAAGACTTAAATCCACACACAAAAAGTCAATATAATAACAGTTTACACAAAAATACAAACAAAACACAGCCACTGGCACTGAGGAGGGATAAATGGGAATAAAATGGCCAAGAAGAGCCAGATTACTGGAATTAAGCCTCCCAGATAACTCACACGCAGACCAGCGCAATCTTGTGCCAGTTCTTCAAACACAAAACAAACAAACAGAAATAAAAGACGGCACTCTAACAAAACCTAAAGCTATATATAAACAACAACAACACCAGAACAGCAGTGCAGTCAGTTACTTGATGTTTGTTCAGCATCAGTTAAGATCAGTGGGAAACCCTGGACATGGTACCAACCCTAATTCAAAATCCCCCTTCACAAAAGGGGCAGTACCAAGGATGATGCATCCCAAACAGCCAAACACTTAAGTTGGCTATGTTCATATTTTGTGTACAGGCGTATTACATTATTTATGCCTATTTTGTCAGGGTTATTTAATAAAACCGTGTAATTACTATTATTATTTCCTCATCATTAGTTTATATAAAAATATATAATTAGTCATACTAAAGACTGTTTTTCACTTACGACTATTTGTATTACATAAAAAAAAAAGTCAGATTACTCAGTTGTCAAAATAATCAGTAGATTACTTGATTACCAAAATAATCATAATCATAGTTACAGACCTTGATTATAATATTTTAAAATACAACTGCATTGTTTTGGTTTGTGTGATCAAAAGACAAAAATAGTATTAAATTATTGTCTCATTCTAGTGAACTAAGTCATCTCATGAGCTAAGTGTATCGTCACACACCCAAGTGTTGATAAGTGGTGATATAGCTCATAGTTTCCCAAGTGTAAGATACAGCATTAATTCTTCAGGTCAATCAAATATTCACAAAAAAGAAAATCAGTTTGAATAAGGAAACTTTGCCATATTATCCTTTGTTATAGTTGCCACAGTCCTTGCATACTTTTGTGCTGCACTTTATTGATGCCACTTTGTTGTATTAGTTTATTAGAATTTGAAAGATAATAAAAATATTGTTTGATAAGTAAGATCTCTGATTTTAGTCCTTGAAAACTAACAGAGTAGTGCTTGAAAGGTCCTTGAAAGTCCTGGAATTTCATTTTGCAGTTTTTATACGAACCCTGAATAAACTGACTTTTAAAACTACAGTTAAACATTCAAAAAGTGCTGGATTTGGATTTGTTGCACCCTCAGGGAAGTTATGTTTTATCAGTGATATGACGAAGACTCGGAAGGTAGTTTTCAATGTGCTGCATATTACAGCAGACAGGTGTGATGAATGACTATATGAGAAAGTGTTCCACGAGACATTTTTAGCATCATGTATCTCTGTCTTAAAATCAATGAACTACTTTGACACTGTGCTTTTCTGTCCTGACAATCGATAACAATACTTAAATGAAATATGAGAGATAAAAGGAGTGAATCAAGAGTTCTTGAATGGATTATATATGTACACACATCACAGCTAGATTTCAAATGTGGACTCTGTTTATGAATTGCCTGGATGCTTACCACATATTCTCTGTCCTTGTTTATCATTTCAAAACTGTTTCTAAACTTCACTTTCCCTTGCTTCTTTTGTGCTCTTCACCTCAGAATCTCGACTTTGAAAAAAAGTCAAGCTACACTCTGAAAATTGAGGCATCCAACAGGAACATAGACCCACGGTTCTTGTCTCAAGGACCGTTCAGTGATACAGCGATGGTGAGGCTGACTGTGGAGAATGTTGATGAGCCTCCTATCTTCTCTCCGCTCAGCAAAATGGTTGTCTCTGAAGCTGCTAAAGTGGGAACCATCATAGGAACTGTCTCTGCTCTGGACCCAGACTCCACCAATAGCCCCATTAGGTAGGACGTGGCCTCATGGAATGACTTTACACCGCAGTGATACTGGTTTTATAAAGGCAAGCTTAAATCTTGAAAAAGACAGCATTTTTAATTAAAGCTTTAAAACCTTGATAAAAAAATAATACCCAATTTTGGTATCGAGATAATATCTTGTCAGACGTTAGCTGAATTTCATTCTCCCCTTGCAGTCTAATATGTCTACGGATTGAAATCTGACCACAGTTATCAGTGCTAAATGGCCTGCAAAAACTCACATAAGATTTTATGTTTTTGAAAGATGACTCTTATATTCTCGCCAGCACTGCATTTATTTGGTCAAACATACAATAAAACTGATAATATTGTGAAATATAAAAATACATGGGACATCGGCCATTACTCTAGTCTTCATTGTTACATGATCCTGATCCTACCAAACTTTTGAAAAGTAGTGAACATAATATTATCCACATAGTTGCATGTTAATAAAGACAATGCGTCACAGTATGTCTTGAGTATATTTACACACTACAATAAACATTTATTATGGTCAAGTGCTATCTGATTTCAAGCTTATAAAATATGTTAACAGGCCTAAGATAATACATATGCAAGTCATTAATGCTATTATTATTGCATTCAATTATTTTATTTGTTTATGAGGGAGCGGATGCAAATTTTGACTGTAAATGAGTTGTGGGACTCAGGTGTTTAGTGCTTAAAGACAAATGCTCATAATTAAGTAGTTATGTGCCTAAGAGCCACTGGAAATAATGATTGCTGTTGGGGCTTTGGCTTCAGGTCATATCTATAGAATTCATTTAAAAGTCAAAGCTTGAGTTCATTCAAACTTTTTTTTTTTTTCTTCCAGGTATTCAATAGACCGAAACACGGACTTGGAGAGATTTTTCAACATTGAGTCAACAACCGGAGTCATCAGCACGGCTAAGCCTTTAGACAGAGAAGCCAATGCTGTGCACAACATCACCATCCTGGCTATTGAAAGCTGTGAGTGACCTCAAATTAGCTTGTACGATTATTGAACTAATTTATATGGTTGCTGTTATGATTTGAAGGTCTTCAGAAAGATTTGTGAAGGTTACACTGACAATAATTATGTTTCTTGGCTGAAACAAATAATTGAACACAAAATATGATATGTGAAAGAGGCCTGATTTGTGTACAGTAGATGTGCTATGGTGTTCTTATCTATTGTCCAACAAGGTCTGTCAATTACAGAAACTGATACTGCTTGAATAAGTGAGCCATTCAGAAGGAGCTTGTATTGAAAAATACCTTGACTTTCAGTTTGTATGGGAAAGTATTGAGCAGCTGCATTTCACTTTTACAATATCAAGTTCTTTTAGAATGAAATCCTTCATAAAATGTGAGGCTTTAATTTAACAATGAATACCATTATCCTAAGGCTCCCTGTGCTAATAGTTAGCTTTCCTCTGGGTGATCAATATTTCAAACCATGTCCCTTGTGCATGACGCGTGTGTCAGTCTTGCCGTACGGCACATAGAGCACAATCGTTCAATCTGGGCGAGTGCTCAGGCCGGGCTCTGAACAGATGCTGTGCTGCTGAGGTGACCGCTGTCCACTGGCATCTACAGAAACCGTGTAGCTTGATCGAGTCTTGTCCTGATTGTAGCCGATGGGCAGGACTGTAGCTTCCTCTCTCACCTAACTTTTGAAGCTGATTTTCACCATGACCTTCACTCAAGTGCATCTGTTCTCTCGATTCCCTGCAGTCTTCGAACGGACAGCCATAACCATATTGACTTGAGTGATAGAGGGGAATAATTTCCATCATGAGGTTACATTTTTAACCCATATCCGTAAATGTGGACGCACTTAACAAAAGTTTGCAAGTTCGCCCTCATAGACAATCAGTCATTGTCAGAGGCATCCACAGTCTCTAAAATGGGTTTTGGCAGAGACGATTGTAATGTCCTTCTCTATTAGTCTGTAAGAATGAGACAGTGGCTTGCTAGCTACCCAAAAAGGTAGCCTCAAAGCCATTTGTCTTTAGGTAATGTTAGGTAAGGTGTTAATGTCCCTGAAAATCATAAAGGAGGAAATCTAAATCTCTGAAAATGGGTATTTTAGATTCTAAGGGCAACAATAATTGAAAGGCACATTCAGGACAAAGTTGCTCAGTGTGCCAGAATCTCTTCAGAAGCTGTTGTACAATGTCTGTACGTGTGCCTAGATGATCTATATTGATGTGCAATGTGCCATGTTAGTCACTGTAAACAGCCTGAAGTTAAGAAGAATTGACTATATTACCGAAGCACTGTTTATTAATTGTTCCTAGGGCTGCGGAATATTGGAAAAACTTAGATTGTTTAGTTCTTCATTAATACATACTGCATTATGAATTTACAGGCTTGCATCCTTTAAGTAAATTATATATATATATATATATATATATATATATATATATATATATATATATATATATATATATATATATATATATATATATATATATATATATATATATATATAAACAAAAAACAGCAATAAAACCTATGTTATGCCTTGAAGCTTTTTTTGTTTGTTTGTAAACCATCCTTTTTAGACCTGTGGCCTGTAGCACAAAGCGAGATGAACAAACTCAGAGTTGCAGAGTAAGTTTTGAGTTGACAAAACCAGAAAAACACAACCTGGTTTAGATCAGGATAAGTAAACAATTAGCAGCAAAAGATTTGTCTCTAAGTGAGAGATAAAGAGGGGTGGCTTTATTGCATCAGATATATTTTACTTTGCTCGGAGCTGATTGGCCCAGCTTTCATTTGCGACACAAATCTGCTCAAACTAAACATGAACTTGCCTGGGTAAAAAGTGAAACCAGCTTTGTGCTACAGGCCACTGAACAAATTTAAGAAAAACAAACAAATAAATAAAAGGGGTGTTCAAACTTAGTACAAAATAGAGTAAAAAATAAATACATTTTGTCCAAGTGAGTTATCATAGGCCACATTCCACACTTTTTTTTTTTGCTATGACTAAAATAATAACAATTATTATTAAATGAAGTTATTAAACAAATTTAAATATATTATAATAATACTATTAATTTAAAATAAAATACAAATATTATTTAAAGTAATACATATTTCTATAATATATTAATAACCTAACTATAATATATAATAAACTATAAAAATCTTATTCATAACTTTAACTGTAAAAATACTATTCTACAAATATTTTGTGGTTTATTTAAATTTTCAAGCGATATCATAATATTTATATAATTTGTTGTGCAGCCCGAATTAATACTTATACCTTTAACTTTTTATTGAAGATTGGTCTTATTTGTCATAGCGCTGTATTTCTAAAAGCAACTCACATTACCTTGACCAGATGTGTAATCAGTGCATATGTACTGCTAGTCCACGACATTGCTACCTGACAAATCTGTTTACCTGAAATAAGACTGGTAATCTCTCTAAAATGATTTCTCATAACAGTCTTTATCTAGTAATCACAAACGACTGGCAAGGTCTTGGAAAAGTCAAGGAAATTCATTGGTCAAGAAACTGTGGTGCTATTACATTTGTGACTGCACTTAACATGGTGAATTATGAGCCAGTCCCCAGGGGCGTCAGTTGTGACATTATAGTCACCGCCACGGCAATGTGCTTAACAGCTGCTGTCCGTGCCATCAACGCTGAGGTAACTTATCACCGGTTTTATTGTTTAGAGCATTGTAAAGCAAGTTACGATACACATCCAGCGATGGCAATCTGCCTGGGTTTAATTCACTGTAGATCCCTCATCCTCTAAAAAGTCAAATTAATAGATGAATTAGCTCAAAGCGCATGTCTTTTCTCTCTCCCTGCCTGCAAACTCAGCAAGTTTCCTGCAGGTGTGTATGGCACCGAGGCAGATGGGCTCTATATATCTTGGTTGGATGATACTGGGAGGCATGAGTCATATATTTACTAGTCCGGTTTTGTTGGGATATGCGTTTTCCCTAAACCAGAACAGCGTTTGGATTAGACAGTTAGGCTGAATTCTGCTAGCCGTGTAAAGAGTCAAGCGAGTGGGGTACGCACAATAAATCACTGGGTTTTCAATTGAAATCAGCTTCGAATGAGCCAGCATATTTCCAGCCCCCAGCCGGTGCATGTTCACACCTGCAGAATAGATTTATTTTTGCTCTCCATCAACTCATTTGGCTGAAGACCATGACCTTGTTTTGTCCTCCTCAGTGCCCTCAAATATCATCACCGCTGCCAAAATTATAGAAAGCCTATAATGACAGGACAGCTTGCAGGAATGCATAGAGATTTTGCCGATTAGCACACAACGGAAATGCGTTTATTAGTTTTGTAGTGCATTGTGAGCATGCACTGAAGGTACTAGCAAACAGCAGTCAGCATACTCAAAGAATACTAACAGCTGTGTCTGTTCTGGTTGAGTAGAGGCAGTATGCCCTCAACAGGTGTTTGCTTAAGCACCAATACCATTAGAGATATCTACATTGCATAGTTACACAACAAAAGTAACCTCATGCCCTTGTACAGTCTGTTAATTTGCTGATTGCCAAGTGCAGTATGCCTGGTGGTTGAAAATATCCCCTTATGTGTAAAAGTAGAACAAAAACAGAAATCAGATGTGCACAGGGCTTAAAATGTTCAATATGCTTATGTTATACCCGAGTCGTACCAGAAAGGCCCTTACGTCCGCTGTTTTGGATCAGATTGCTGATAAATGGGATGATGTTGCGTTTGGCCTGTTTAGACAGCTCAAATTTGATTCAAAGTCACATAAAATTCCATTGTTTGTATTATAGCAGTACATTTCCTGGAGTCCTTTTTTATGGTCCTCAGCACTCATGGGAATAACACAAAAAAAAAAAAAACCAAAAAACAGCAGCTAATTCCCATTTCAGTTTCCTGTATTGCATCAATCATTATGACTTTAATTTCTAAGATTTACTCCTCACTGCAGTTCTGTCTGTGTATAAAGGGTCAGATTGTTAATGTAACTAAATCTTCGGAATAACTGTGAGATATAAATGACTTCTCGGTTATTTTTCTGGATGAAATGAACCAAGAGAACAAAGTTTAGGAAGCCACAGTAGGAGAAGTGCATTTGCAATCACTTGTAAGAACATCAATGGGAATATTTAAGTAAAGCTCAAAAGGAAAGTTCAGGAGGAGCATGTTCATCTCATCCTGTTAATCTCAACGCAAGTGTAGTTAAACAGCTACTTGGCTCACTTTTGTGATAACTGCTTCAACACCCTCCACACGCCTTTATCTACCTTTATTATACTTAGATACTAGGGATGCTACAATTCTCAATATAATATTGAACTGTTCAACATCCATGGTTCAATACACACTTTTAAACTGCGTTTTTCTGGTTTTGCATTTCAATAATTTCCGTGCATTTTTTTCTTTCCGAATTCTCTGTTGTGTGTGCCCGTGAATTTACGTGCTGAGATGATGAAACACCTCCCCACTGAAAAAGAAACATAAAGCCAAACATCCTCCCTTGTAATAACTTGTAATGAGAAATGTTTCTAAACCTGCCGTCCAACAAAACAGTACATGTTTTCACTGTTGGTTCTTTCTTGACTTCATGTTTCATCATTCATCATCTTTTTATTCAGCTACAGCGATGGCTGGATGCCTTTGTCTGTTTTATGAGTTCTATTCTGTGATGCACATGTGGAGTTTCTGCGCGAGGGCACACATAGCGCTCGATAGTGTCAGTCAGTCATATTTTGTGTAAAAATAGGAAAAATAATATTTATTTGTTCTTTTTTGTTAATTTGTTTTAAAAATCACATTTTAAATCACACACACACACACACACACACAAAATAAATAAATAAATATATAAATGTTGTGCCAAACCATCAGAATCGAACCAAATCAAAAACTGTGAAAAAAAATAATAATAATAAAAAAAACCTGGTATATATTAATACTTAATTTCATGCTATTAATTTTAGCTTTATTCTTTAAATAATATATTATTTGTATAATATTTTCAAATGATACAGAACAAAACTTATTTATTATTATTATATATTTTTTTTAATATGGTGAACTAAAATCTTTCTATAATCAAACAGAAAATGATGATTTAATGCCTTCACTGAGAAAAACCAATGGTGGCTGGGAAGCTGGCAATGCACATATTTAAATAAATGCAATCTATTAAATAATGTAACACATTTGAATAAATGAAACATATTGTAATAAATGTGCTGGTGTCCTCGTTTTTTTTTAATCTGTTTGCCTGTTCATGCATGCATAATTTTCTCTGTGATTTCAGTGGATCCGTCGCAGGTTGGGAAAGGAGCGGCTCTGATCACAGTGATGGACATTAATGACAACGCACCAGTCTTTGCCATAGAGTACGAGACCATCCTGTGTGAAAGTGCTGGGCCAGGACAGGTATTGTGGCTCTTGATTCTTCAACAGAAAGGCTTTCATAACCTGTATAGTCAGTCCAGTAAACAGAAATAATTATTCATGTCACAACTGTTCTGATACTGCATGAAATTATTTGTGCAGCATTACTGTTGGAAGCACCTAATAAATAAGAAGAGATCTCATTATGCATTGTCAGATTATGCATTGCAGTGTGCAGATTAAGATGGTTTAAACCAAGGTTATAATAATGCGTCTTTTATTTTTTCATTAGTTTATATGTATATAATTTGATATCCTTTATCAGAAACTCAGCCAGAAAGAATCTGGACCTTGGTTGCTGATCCATAGCCAGTAAAGAGCAGCGAGAGCCACAGATGGACAAAATGATAACAACAGGATTCTGGTGGCTTTCTGCTGCAGATCACTCTAATCACGGGATCAAAACATTGTGCGCTCATGCAGAAAAAGCTTTACACCGATGCAAATGAGACAGAGGTGACTGTGGCATGAAATTGGTTTGTTGGGGAGCGTGGCATTGTGTCAAGTAGCCAAATGTGAAGTCCTTCAGCAAGCAATTGCAGAACACATACACAAGCAAACCAATGGGTTTCTCATTTTCGAGCCAGCAGCATGCCCTGATTTAAACACATTCTCTGTCGCATTCATATTCCAATGTTTGTCAGAACGTCATTACTAAGATGAATGTGGTATAAAGGGCATTACGAATGCTACATACTAAACACTCACTTTGAGTGCATAGAGGAAACATTCTGGACCTTCGTTCAGTCCTAATGGGAATGATAAAAGCCACTGACAAATTTTGTAGCATGATGCTCCATTGATCTTGAAAGCGCTGGGTAATGTCAGAGGACCAACACCAGTGGTGAAAACATGACTGATTCTACTCAACTATAGGTGCCTTTCCCTCCCAGAGCGTCTACTGCATTACCAATCTCTAAAAGCTACACAGAAAGAAGTTCATGCTTATATTCTAATACTGCATTTATTTTCTAATTCTGATTCTGATTGTATTGTATTATAATTTTCTCTATCTCACAGTTGTCACAACTGCATTTATTTATCCTAAAGGTACAGGTTGTAGGACCTGCCACTAGAGGGCGCACTACCAAAACAATAACAATCGCGTGGTTTGATGACGCTAAGAAGGAGCGTGGAATGATGGTCTTCTAACACAATAATTGGGCATACATAGCAAACGCGAGTTCAACGATTTGCGCGAGTAGATAACATACAAAGTCAATGCAAAGACGCGGTCAGACTATGGATCAGACGCTTCCTCGCGTGGGTCTAGAGACGCGATGTCCCTCGTTTGGCGTGTATGCCTCATAATACTAATCTTGTTGCTCGTTATAATAACATACGTTTTCTGTAAAGATACGAATCAAAACAACTCACCTGTTGAGTAAAACACAAGTGAGATCGGCAAAACGTGCAAGAAGAAGTAAATAAGGAACTGCTTGAAGCAAGCTGATGGTTTGCTGGACGCTAGACACTACTTCCGCATTTATCCACAACACTGTTGTCATGTGGTTTCTACATCAGTAAAGGCGGTCACAAAGGGTAACTAACGTCATTTACAGACGACTGCACTGCCCCGTGTCACTGTTTAGAATGGGAATTTTCTCATGATTTACAAGTAGTTGAAAACATTAGAGATATTGTTAGTAATCAGCTGGACAAGATATATAACACTAGCCTAGTGGTTTTTGGATATTTTACTGCAAATGTCTTACAAATTGTACCTTTAATGTGTGAATTCATGTCTCACAGATTTCTCATAATTCTGACTTCGTCTCACAACTGTGACTTTATATTTCAAAATATCAAATTTATTTGTCAAAATTTGGGTCTAATTGATTGTGTCTATCTTCAATGTTTTTATTAGTGTATCAGAAACAGACTTGATCTGATCATTTCTTTTGGGAGCAGTCAAATAATACCAAAGGATGTTTTTCTTTTTCTTAAGAAAAATAATCCCTCCCACGAGAGCTCTCAAAACAAAGAGAGAACAGAACAAGGCTACAGGGTTTACTGAGCATGAGATACAATCCCCTGTAGTGGCATGATTGTTGGGGCCATAACAATTAGTCCTGGCCTGCCTGTGTCCCAGACCAACAGGGAACCGTGTTTGTTTTGTCTAAATGAAAAAGTGATGGTGGGCTCTTTTCACAAACGCTTCCTCAGCCTTGAAACACATTACCATAGTCCCCCAAGAACAGTCTCTATGTGTTTTGGACACCCCAGATTTCCATCACTTCTAGCTTTCAGAGATCTCTCTCTCATATTAGACGCTAAATTACTTTCCCGCTTCTCCGAGGAACAGTAGAGCGGTCTCCCTTTCTCTGAATAGAAATGAGCGCGCCTATATTTTTTCATAATGATATATTTTCCCCTGTGATTCATGTTCCCTTCCATATCTTCAGCCATGGGAGTGCTTGAGCGATGCTGCAGTGATAGTCTCGATAGCATGGATCTCTCTTGTGATTCTTAGCACGATGACTCTGTCCTTATAACGGCCCTTAAACCATTGTACCTGCAAAACAGCGGCTTTCAGACATCCTGGAGTGCTTTTGGAGACCAAATCTGAAAGACAAAGTCTTTGAGTGAGGCATTCTGGAGTTGTTAGAAGAAGAATTGTGATCAGACAGAATGTTTGCCGTGAGGCACAATATCATCAACAAACAGTGATGGCACTTTTACGTTCTTTGTCACATCAGTGCCTTGCAAAATAGTCGCAAATGCTGTTTGTCTATTTGCATCTGAGGTAAAATAGGCTCTTTTTCAGCGAGCCTTCATGTGTATATTTACATTGTTATCTGCAAGTGTATCTCCACTTTGTTGTTTTCATACACCTCATCTGCATATTTGTATATTTAGAGCTTCACACCTGCCAGACACTCGGAAAGAGACTGCTCTTTAATTTGAATGAACTCCTCAGAATTGTCTGGAGGAAGAAGGAATCGTTGCATATAGTTGTGTGGTAAAACAAAAGAAAGCAGGTTTTGAGTGCAAATAAATCTTTTCAATTTTATTCTATGTGCTCACTTGCTGTGAAGTGCAAATAAAGTACATCATTTTAGAGTTTCAAAATTAGAAAGCAATTAGCACAAAGTAACAAATAATAATAAAGTCTCTATGTGTTTTTAAAAGTTGTGCTATTTTTGTTTTGCACGGTCATAAAAATGCAAGACGCTAAAAAATAATGCTTTGGCAATTAAAAAAAAAAAGTGAAAGTTTGGTTGGATTACTAACTTTATGACTAATTACTTGTATTTGAAAACATTGTTAATGCACTGTTAATATCTTATTTTCCTTAGCAGTATTGTTTATTTAGCGCAGTTTCATCTTCACTCTTGCCATCAATTCCTTAACATTTAAAGAATGGTCTTTAAAATTCTGAAAACTAAAAAAATATCTGTAGATGAAGTCAGTTGTTGGATGACTAGGCAATCATAATCGCCCATCCCTTATGTACATGATACGAGAGGGAATATTCCCCATCATTGCATCCGAGTCTAAAACAGATGGCTTGTTGAAAAAGGTCCCCAGATCCCCATCCAACAAGTGCCAGTAATGGGGTCACAGGCACCAAACGTATGTCTTCACCTTCGTTTCCTAGCACAAAGATCTTTTCTCTGTGCCCTTGGTTCCTCATTTGTTCCTAATATGACTTCTTGAATTTAATAGAACCTTAATATGAATTGAAGCTGTGGTCTCTAAATGAGCCAGGTGATTTGTTACAGGTGATTTAACAGATTAGATTATGAGGAGTGAGTGTTTTCCCAGTTTTTTATTTTTTTATCTCTTTAAGGTCGTCTATATTCTGTCCTGTTTCTTTCTGCCTCAGAGACATGTTCAGCAGTGGTAAGCTGACAGATTGGTGTTTTAAAGCACTCGTGACTGCTAACTCTCCATGGGCAGACTCACCACGGTGAAGATTTCCCCCTCTCTAAAATCAGGTGGCACAGGAGAGATTCCTTGCCCTCCAGCCATTTTTACATGTACAGCAAAATGCTTAAATCACTCATATTTTTTCCATATAATGCACTTCTTGGCTACAGAATAGCCATTTTGTGTTTTTTACAGTATTATTCTAAAAATGATTTACTTTTCCACCTCTTCTCGGTTGGTAAATGCAAAATCAGGTTTTGTTTAAGATGCTCTGCCTTGGCAAGATGTTCTTATTCATTTTAAATAAACCCATTGCCTCAATGATTTTATCAATACACTTTGCATTCGCTTTAATGGACTATCTGTAATTAATTGTGTCACAGTTTACTGTAATCAGCGCTCAGTGCTGAGGAAACATCCTGCTCTGCTTGTGTCGCTAATGCAGGTTTTTAATAGCGCAGCGTTTTACGATTTCAAAAATATTTACAGATAAATGATAAATCAGTCAGAGTTCCTATCGCCAAATACTCACTTAGTATAAATGGAGGGCGGTGTTTAACAAAAATAACTAAGTGGAGAATTAAAGCGCTGAAAAGCTCTTGGTTAGTACAAGGTCATATTCCTCGGGTGAATGAGGAATTGACACAGGAGTGTCCGCTAGTCACAGCTCCGCTACATTCATCCTGTGTGTAAGGTTTTAGGAGATTTTTCAAGCAGATTGAGTTTGTGCTGACTGCAGCCTGACACAAGGGAAGAGCTGTGCACACAGTATTTAACCCAGCCAAAGCCCACAGATTAGGCCACAACAGTGTGTCAGGAGAATCTTCTTAGCGTACCACCTGATGGGCCACCCTGATATTCATCACTAAAATGCAGCACTTTGCCCAGCTTTGGGAGTTTCAGTCCTGATTTAGACCGGGATGTGCCCTCTGCTTTGCTAAATCCCTGGATACCATATGAGCGTAGTCTCACTCAGATAGCTCACTGGCTTGGTCTATCCTCCTGATGTTGGTTTCAGAATGATTTAAACTTGAGAATAGTTTTTTTATTACTTTTTTTTCTCCCAGATTCACCACCTTGAATTCGGCCGGTGGTTGACTTTTTTTCTGTGTTTTAACAAATGCTTATAAAAAAATTGCACAAAAAAAGGTTGTTGTGGATGGTAAACATATTTGCAAATAATCTAGCCCTATTCTGTAGTATCTAAATAATTTAATTAAATGAAATCTATTAGTTCATTTGATTGATTCACTTTGATTATAGGAACAAAAGCAGTAACACTCAATTGCTTGAAGAATTTGTGAATATGTTTGTACAGTGTATGTTCAATCATATATTAATTTAATTTAATAATCATAATTAATTGACTTATTCAGTGCTTTAGCCTGCCACAATAATGCAATGTCTTAAATAATCTGCCCTTTGGTGATTTTCTGGTCATTTTAATTATTGTTTACCAATTAATAAACATATCAAGTAACTAATTCCATTTATGAAATATTCAGGTTTACCTATAATCTCAAACATGTATTTATTATAGCAACACTGCAGTGTTTTGAGCGAGAGAGCTGTGGATTATTTAGTCTGGAGTGAGGCAATAACAGTATTCATCTTCTTGTTCTTTACTTCCTCTTCGACACTGTCTTAGGTCATTGAAACCATAAGTGCCGTGGATAGAGATGAACCACCCAGCGGGCATCGCTTCGTCTTCTCCCTGACTGCAGAGACAGCTGGGAACATGAACTTCACCCTCCGAGACAATAAAGGTATGTGATTTCATTAAGACAGTCTATAGTGTATCCTCTAAACTCTTCTAATTCCTAATAAGACCAAAAAAACTTCATTTTATTCATCTAAGTCATTAATTTTTTTTTCACTTTTCACATGTTCACATATATCTCTTTCTCTCTGCAGATAATACCGCGTCTATTCTAACTAAGAGGGGTGGTTTTCAGAGGAGGGAGCAGGCTATGTTTCGACTGCCGGTGTTGATAGTGGACAGCGGGACCCCTGCTCTCAGCAGCACTAACACGCTGTCTATTCGAGTGTGTGACTGCGACCCTGATGGGACGCCCCAGTCATGTGGCACAGAGGCCTTCATGTTATCAGCTGGACTTAGCACTGGAGCTCTCGTTGCCATCCTGGCCTGCATCATCACTTTACTTGGTAGGAGACATTTAACCCTCCTGAACACATAGAGCAATGGTTAAAAGGATAGTTTATGTTAAACTGTCATCATTTATTCACCCTCATGTCATTCCAAACCTGTATGGATTTCTTTCTTCTGCTGAGCACAAAATAAGATATTTTGAAGAGTGTATAGGTAGCCAAACAGTTGATAGTAGCCGTTGACTTCCATATTATAGAAAGAAAAAAAACTATGGAAATCAGTGACTCTAGTTTCAATGGTTTGTTTACTAGTGTTTTCAATGTGCTCATGTGTTACACAGAAGAAAAACCTTAATACAGGTTTGGATGAAGTAAATGATGACAGAATTTTCATTTTTAACTATCTTTTAATCATACTGTCTGAATTAACAAAGTGCTGCATTTCTTTGTTTACTTGCGAAACATTTCCTCTGTCTGCCATACATGTGAAAAAAAAAGGTTAGTCCTGCCTCAAACTCATGCCATTGGTTGAACAAGTGTTGCTTTGTCTGGCTGGTCAGGATGATCAAATCATCAAACAAATAGCTTTTTTATTTTTTTATTTATTTTTTTATGAAACAGCATTTAGCTTTTATAATGTGAATATTCAGCATGAAAGGATGTAGGGTGAGAGTTGATGTATTCATCAGGGTTTGATTTAACTGATATAGAAGAAAATCGTTTCAGAGTCTGAAAAAGTTACATTTTGACAAATGTATTTATTATATAAAAATATATATATTTATTATGTATGTATAAATACATATATACATATATATACATATATACATATATATATATATATATATATATATATATATATATATATATATATATATATATATATATATATATATATATATATATATATATATATATATATATATATATATATATATATATATATATATTTAAATACACTACTTGAAATGTTTGGGTTCAGTCCATTAAGAAAGAATATATACATACTGTATATATAAGATTTCTACAAGCATTTTATTGAACAGAAGTAATCAGTTTCAAATAAATGCTGATTTCTTTCATTAAAAAATGACCCTAAACCTTTGAACAGTAGTGTATTTTTATTTATTTATTTATGGATTTATTTTTTAAATAATGTGAAAAATCATGCACATTTGGACCAGGGACATTTATTAATAAAGCATAGGGTTGATTTTGATTTCATGTTGTCTTTAGGACAAAGCTAGTGCTTTCTGGATGCAGCTTCCAATCAAAGGATATGTGTCCATTTATTGTTATTGTTTAACAAAACATTTGTTAAGAGCTTTATTGCATTTCCACCTCCCCCGTACTGACATTTAGCACACAGACGGGCTGCCATTACTTTAGAAGTGCTGGCACAACAGCTCCAACAGTTGGGACGTGGTGTGCGCCGAGAGGTCTGCTTGGCCGCAATTGACTTGTTTACCCTCTCCAGGGAGGCTGCTGGTCTGTATGATTACTTATTATTTGGAGCCTTATTAGCTGATTGTTTGATGACTGACCTCTACACTGTATGTACCATTCACTTGGACTGATTGGTTGACTGACGTGTCTTTGTGTTGATTTGCTGACCTGAAGACTGCACAGAGGGAGTGAATGCAGTCCTGATGGCTTGATTGATTTCTTGATTATACCATCGATAGGTTGTCTCTCTGCCTGTGCTGGCGGTGTGGAGATCTGTCCGTGGACACAACCACAAGTCTATTTGCTGACAGATGTTGTCTCTGTCTTTGAAAAAGGGTGCTGTTATTGTGACAAGACGGTAATTTGTGTGTGCACACAAAACTTGAACTGAGCCGCAGTAATTTCCATTGTATGATTCCACTCTTGATTCCACTTTTTTCAGAGTGCACAGATGACAAATAAGTAACAAAGGAAGCTCTGTCTGCTTCCTTGGTGCCATTACAAGAATAAACTAGTTTATGAGGTGCCATATAGGCCAAAATTATTGAAAAGCCTCTTACAAACACTAATGAAAAAAAAAAAAAAAAAAAAAAACATTGATAAACCTCATTCATATGCATAACTGAAATACCTCTTGCATACTCTAGTGAAAACATTGATCAACCTTAGTGAAATTCATTCATAAGCATAAGTGAAATACGTAAATATTTCAGTAGATGATGAGAGCTAATTTCACTTGAAATGGAAGCTGTGTCAATACTTCCATTAAATTTGGCGTTTATCTCACAAACTCAAAGATAGTAATATTTTAACACCTCAGTCGCGTAGGAGTCATTCTTGTCTACACCTGCTCCAGTGTTGAAACAATAGAGGACTGATGACAGCTCATTCAGGACGGGTCTAAGGTAAGACGCCAGTCCAGTCTGTGCTGAAACGCTACTGTCAATCAAACTATTGTAGGAGGGTCCTCTCTGTGTGATGTCACAAAAGAGATCAGCTCAATTTGAGAAAGGGGTAAAGATTAAAGTAGATAAGAAAAAAAAAAACCCTGGGTGGATTTTTATCATTATAGGCTGGTTGTGTACACACATGTTCCAAAACACATTTCAGTTCAAACAACTTGTAAAAGTGCATGTAGCATCCGATGTCCCCTTTAATGATTTACAATACTTAGTCCTCTTAGAATTAAAAATGTTTTATGGATTAATTCATCAAGGCATTAGGTACATTTTACATTTAAAGACTATACTATAGAATATAATGGGGAAAAAAGAGTAAAAGGTACTGATCATTTTCTGCCAGGATATTATCCATTAATTTTTCACTGCGGAAATGTGGAAAATAACCTAATTACTAAAGAGTAGTAGGCCTATCCATGGATTTTGGCAGATTGTAATTTGTTTAACCACAGTGTTACTACAAATATGGCTAAGGTTAGTGTACCATGGTTAATTTTAATACGTTTTCCATTAACCCTAAAACACAACACAATGCAAAATTAAAAATACCGCCATATACAGTACAGTACACTGTATTAATGAAATTGCAGAGTGAAAGTTAAATAAGCAAACACTGACCGTTGCCTGGTCTTTAATTGCTAGAGGGGGAAAAAATCCCTTATATAACCTTTATTTAACAATGGGATTCAAATTTAAAATGGTAACTGCTGAATAGAAATTGAAAACAATGAAGTAGCCTACAAAATTAAACACTTGTTGGATGTGCTAAACAATGTTGGACATGCTCCTCAAGAGGACTACAGTAGCCTATTATTAAAGTATCTGCTGCAAGCAGTTCTTCAAAATACAACTCTGCTGTTTATGTAGAAGAAAGATAATAAGCCAATGTAATAATAAATGAATACTGATTTGCGTTATGTTAAATGCAGGGAAAATCACCAATTTCTGTGAAGTATTATGAAGAGATGCTGATGTCCGTGTTGTCAGTTCGGTGGCGCTAGCAAACACGTCCTCCCCGTGCAGTCGACTGTCGAGTCAGTCTCAGAGCCGCGCCGATGACAGGTCACAACGGACCATGCTCTGTAGCATCCCGCTGTTTTCTCCCACTTTTGGAATTGTACTTGACAACTGTAAAATGTTGTTTATATTACTAATAGCTTCAGACAACTTAACGGCTAAGCGCCATTGAAGGGTTAAATTAAATGGAGTGTTGACACAGCTTCCGTTTCAAGTGAAATTAGCTCTCATCATCTACTGAAACCTTTACTTATTTCAGTTATGTACATAAATGAAATTCACTAAGGTTGATCAATGTTTTCACTAGTCAATGGAAGAGGTTTTTCAGAAATGCATATGAATGAATTTTTACTAAGGTTTATCAATGTTTTTCGTTTCACTAGTGTTTATAAGAGGCTTTTCAATAATTATGGCCTATGCGGCCCCTCATACTAGTTCATTTATATCTCTATAGAGACTTTACAACTAGATGGTTGATCTGAAATAATACACTACAGTGAATCCAAGTGCAATATATTTCAATTTCACATTCCTTTAGAACTCTGCTGTTCTCACACATGACTTGGAGCACCATATATAACATCACTTCAAAAAAAAAAAAAAAAAAAACTCCAGGTAAAAAAAAAAAAAGGGGGGGGGGGTGTTGGGGGCGGGGGGCAAAACGGCATGAGACATTATGACTTGATTTCAGTTTTTTTTTTTTTTTTTTTTATGTATACCCCATTGGCAAGTAACTTGTTCATGTTTTTATTAAGCAAGACAAACAACTTGATAAAGGGGTTAAAAATAAATGTATGCTGCCATTTAATATCTTACACAGATTTGCTTTGTAATTAGTACATTTTATCTTTTTGAAGGACGTTTTAGATGTTTTTACTCAACAACAGTGTTTTTGCGTTGATTCTTGCGTTGTTGCCCTTCCTCAGGTTCAACAGGAACCTGTGAGAAATGTCATCTACTCTAAACAGCACAGCTTATGACCCACAGTGGCATACTCCATCCTCATGTTGATTGATCGTTGTCTTTAAGCATTTTTCATCTGAATCTGAGCTCAACTAACAGCTGTAAATGATGTCAAATAGTCTGTGGTTTGCCGTCTCGTGTGAATGTAGGCTTCTTCATTGCCGCCACCCTTACACCCGTCTCCTCCCAAACTACACAAGTTGGATTAGACCACTGCGCTGCCTGATCTGAGCAACTCAGTTATTTTTGGCAAAGAGAGTCCGGCCCCAGGGGCTCGAGACTGCTCACTCATGGTTGAAGGGAGGAGGAAAAGAAGGAGGATGGCTTCAGAGGAGGAGAGCTGCAGAGGGAAAAAGAATCGTCTTTTTCAGCTTTTATCTTATTTAGGAGTAATGAATCAACAAGCTTTTTGCCTGCCATTGCTTTAGCTATCAAAGCAGCGAACTAAAACCATGCCAGGGAATGAATGATATACAAGGACATGTCAGTTCCTTTTTTTTTTTCTTTTTTTGTCTAATCACCCAGAAATGAAAATGCTGACATTATTTACTCAGCTTCATTTTATTTCAACTTGTATTTCTATTTTTTTCTTTCTTTCGTTGAACACAAAAGATGTTTAAGAGTATGTTAATGCTGCTCATTTCCATAAACAGCACACTTTTAAAAATTAAGGTTCTTATAGTTGGCATGCATGGAACCTTTCCATTGAACGAAATACTTTTTATGGGTGGAGAAAACTTTTAGAATCTTTTAGAATCTTTAGAATTTCTTTAGAATTGTAATGTTCTTCACACTACGAAAAAACATGTTTTGTTCACTTAAAAAAAAGAAAAGAAAAAGAAAAATCTGTCCACTGAAAGTGGATGGTGAGAGGACATCAAGCTCCCAAAAGCACACAAATCATCATAAAAATGGTCCACGACTTATTCAATATATATTCAAAGGCTTCTGAAGCTGTTGTGTGTGAAAATAGTCATTATCCACTGAAAATCAACCTTGACAGTTGGTCACCATTCACTTCCATTAAAAGGAATAGAGCACTTTCTTTTCTGGTATAAATAATTCTTCTAAAACTTAAAAAAAAAAAAAGTTTAGAACAACATGGGGCGAGTTGATGGTGACAGATTTTCATATGAACTCTCTATTGCTTGCTTGCCTAGTGCTATTACAACATCTCAGTTGCGCTGTCAAGCCCAAACATAAAATACTTGATATAAAGTAAGTGGAGTTCAAAAGAAGGGATTCGACCGAACTGCTGCGCTAAACACATTGCTATTTATCAGTGTTTGTATAAAATAATCTAAAGGATTTCAGGAGCGCGTATAACGTGATGACAGCCGCTGCGTGACTAGTTGTTCTGAGGAAAACCCTGTGCTCATTATTTCAGTCTTAGGTGGAGGAACACAGAGAGTTTAGGTAAGCCTGAGGCACTCTGATGCATTGATGTCCACGGGTCACCCTCGCAACAGTGACATCACCTTTTCAATCCCTGCTCGACCAATCGCAGGGCATTTTGTCTTCCAGGCCCGTTTCTCCTATAGCCTCTGACAGTGCCAGTGGATGGTAGTCAGTAATACTTATGAGGGCCCTTAAGGCGATGTAGTGTGCTCTTACATCACCCAAAATAAATCATATTTTATTTTGCAGGTAATGTTGCCACTGTGAAAACACAGGGACCGACAGGTGTCATAAAGCACAACACCTTGTGTTGGGCAGCGGGATAAATGTCAACAGCCAGATAGATCCGCATATCGCCAGTATATCTTGATTGGTCTTCACTGCCCTGGGCTATTGGCAGTTGTTGAGATATGTGAAGGGAGCAAGAGAAAGAGAGGAAGGGAGGGAAAGAGACAATGAAGGGCAGAGCATAATCTAGTAGTCGCTGCCTCATTTTTAAGAGGTCGATGAGAACGAGGCCCCCGCAAAATATCCCACTTGTTGTTTAATTGATTCTGGATGACGGATTGTTTTCTCAATCCAATTACTGCAAATTGGGGATAATGTTAAATTGATCTGCTGCTCCCGTTGAACATCCATCTTGTGTCAAAACTGTAGAGAGGGTAAATCAAGCCTTAAAGTGGATGCAGTTTGTAACAGTTAAAAGACTTAAGTCTGCATTAGATCCATATAACTCCTTGTAATCACATAACAGTGGCTTAAAAAACTCAAACCTTGCATCAGGAAAAAAAAAATCTTTCCCTTAGGGATACTACAGCTCATCACTGGAGCAGTGCACTTAAAGAGACTTCTCCGTTTCTTATTTACCCTAAAAAGTTCTGAGTAGTGCCCCGAGGGTACATATTACTACTCAAATGTACTAATATGCACCTTTTAGGAGTAAATAGGGTTTTTTGAATAAAACAAGGCTTCGCACAAAATCTGATTTCAGCAAAATATGAAGTATTTGTTTTAAACCGAGTTGCTAAAGAAAAATGAACGGTTTTTCATGTTGCAAAAGTGCTTTGTTTTTGCCCTAGAAAATATTCAAAACATAACTGTATAAATATGATATGCATGTGTACATTATTAATGGATAGTTCACCCAAAAATGCCATTTGCCATTAGTTACTCACTGTCGTGTTGTTCCAAACCACTATGACACCCGCAAGATATTTTAGTATAATGCTGCTCTTTTTGTATATTAAAGTTTTTGAATGTGTTATTTAAAGCATTCAGAAGAATATATCAAAAATATATCAAATATAGTGCAAAATTGAAGTACCAAGTAGATTACCCAGTAATAAAAGTCATTTCATGTTTTATTTTCTGTTACACCCTAGAAATCACACTCAAAGCAACCAGAGCTGCTTTACAGAAAGGTATGATCACATTCAGGATTTCTAAGAAAAGATTCCCAGATCCAGAAAAATACCAGCAATTTCATACATAATTTAATCCATATGTACATAATAACTGAACTCAGTACAAACTTCAGTACAAACTCTTTGTCCAATATGTTTTCAAGGTTGTCTCCTTTACTATTGTTATACCATACAGAGAAGTTTCTGTATTTAGTACAGCATGCACTATTAAATATGGATGTTCTTTATTGGCATTTATGGTTCTGTGAAGAACTTTTAAAATACATGCAATTTTACTTTAGTAAGGCTAAAGGCCGTCAAGCTTCAAAAAGTGAAAAAAAAAAATTCTATACACGTTCTATACAAAAGCTTGAAGTGAGGAGAATACTGAAATGTATGTATTTATTTATTTATTTTTAATTTATAGAAAATCTGGCCTTGAAGCCATGGTCACCCTTCACGTACACTGATTGTATTAAATATCCTTGTGTGTTCCACAGAAAAAGAAAACCGGGGGGTTTTAGAAAGACAAGAGGTTGAGTAAACAACGACAGATTTGTCTTTTTTTTTTCTATTCCGCTATCTTCAGTTGTATAGTAGTTTCTTTGTTTTCACCATTAACCCTAGTGTAAGAATGTTGCTCTTGAATTTAAGGCCGGTATTGGCTTTGCTTTTGTTTATATCATTCCCGGTGTGTATGTGTACTGTGATTATGACTGTACACGGGCAGCCGTTGCCTCGCCAGCCCACTCGCCCAGCTTGTCTGCCCCTGCAAAATGACACTAGGCCTGAGGATGAAGTATGAGACTTTGGCATCGTATTTCACACTCGCTGTGGCAGGCCTGAAGGATGGATCATTAGACGTTTGCCTCCCTTTTCCCTCCACTCTATCTTTCTCTCTCTCACTTCAGCCTGCTCCCACTTACACCTCCTCTTTCTCTCTCCCTACTTTTTTTGCTCCCTTCCCTCCCCCTCAAGCTTGGTATTGGCAGCCAAATACACATATGCGCTATCTACACTGAGAGAGAGAGAGATAGACTCCCGTGGGAGGACTGTGTTGTGGCTGCACTGTAAGATCCCTCGCATTCATGGTCTGAGAGCGGCAACATGGAGGATTGGTTTTTGCATTCCACACACCACAAAAAATTGATTTATTTCCCTTTTTTTTGTGCATGTGTCTTATGTTAGTTATTTCTCGCTATGCACTCTTTTTGTGTTGACAGAATTTCTTCCATCTCTTTCATGCCATCTTTCTCCGTGCATTTGATCCCCGGTTTGAATCGCCGAGACACACGCCTTTTGTGTGATGGTGTAGCCTTGCCTCTTGTTGATAGTTTTGATGTGCCTGTATACGGGGGTCTGTGCTTTCAGGGCAGGGTGATATTTTCCGACTGATTTACACGTACAGTAGGCATATGCCCCATTCATTAAAAGGATTTAATGCTGGCCTTTTTCAGAATAAGCAGCTTGTGTCTGAGTGGGTAGGAAGCAAGTGGTCGTTAAAGCCCCATATTTACAGCACACATCCTGCTCTAAATCTCGCTCTTCGTGCATCTATGTGTTCCTCTCTGTCTGTTTGCTTATGTTCACACATGACAGAGCACAGAGAGAGAAGAAAAAAGTGCTAGCATGCGCTTAAATCTCAGCCACACGTGTGTTTTTGTGCGCGGATAAGGGTCTGTACGCTTAATAACCGTTGTAAACAAATATGCAGGATAAGATAAGATCCTTTAACACCTCCTGCTCCCAGGAGCACCTCCCATGATGAAACACCTCTTGTCAGCAGTGTTATTAAAATCACTACTACCCAGTCTGATGAACTTATTGATAAAACTAATGTACCAGATCTGCTCTAATTGAACTGTAGAGATAATTCAGCTTATCTTTCATTTTGTAGCTTAAAGTGTCAGGCCTTGAGGCAGAATTGGTCTATAGAGTGGAAAACAATGAGAAAGTGATATTTTGGTCCAGTGTCATAAATATCGTTGAGATACAGTCATGGTCGAATGCTATCTGATTCTACACCTTTTATGTCTTCGCTTATCTTGAATGGAGGGTAAATGGACTGCTTGAAAGGGTGTGTGTGTGTGTGTGTGTGTGTTTTAAAGCTTTGGTGCCTCTAAATCTTTCCTGGTCCCTGATATTTCATGGAATTGTTGTTTACGGTGACAAGGACATGAATCTGTAATGAAGCAATTTATTAAACATTCTACTCCCATATAAAAGGGGTTTGTTGTTCGCATTGTTAGCAAATTGTTAAACCGTAATGACTATTTGCTTGAGGTGTAAACAGCACTGTGTAGCTATTTGTTCCCCAATAGTCAGGTGGAAACTAACTACCAATAAATGCACTTTTAGAGAAGTGGCCTTGAATTTTTCTTCTTTTTCTTTTTTGTAATGGCATTTTGAAGCAAAACTTAAATTGTATTTTCTTGTAGAAGCAATAAACAAATTCAGACAGTAGCGATGTATATATAAATTAACTATAATAGTAATAATAAAAACAAATTATGTATACTATTAGTAAATATGCTATAGCCAGTAAACAACATGCATATTATTATATTACACAATAGTATGTTACAACATTATAAACCATATAATATTATGATTTACACACACACACACTATTTTACTATAAATACTATTATAAAAAGAGTATACAGTAAATAATATGTATTATTATGTCATCATATGGTTAAAAAAATGTTTCTTGACAGATTTGTCGTTGCCACTTTCTGCTCAGAAAAGGCTGCATTTTTTATTCATTTTTATTAAAAAAACAGTAATATTATGAAATATTATTATAATATTATAAAATAAAATACATTTATGATTTGTATGTATACAAACCTTTCCTAACATTCTAAATGTGTTTAATATCACTTTTGATCAGTTTAATGCATCCCTTTTTATTCAAAGTATTGATTTTCTTTAACAACAACAACAAAAGTCTCAAACAAAAAATGTTTGAACAATAGTGTATACAATGTGTATTGCCTCTGTAATGCTAACATATGATGTCGCTGGCGGTCGCTCTGGTTTGCTTATACTACTAACGTGTGATTCTTTTGGCTTTGATTTGCAGTGCTGGTGCTGCTGATTGTGACAATGAGGAGGAGGAAGAAGGAACCTCTGATCTTGGACGAAGACCGGGATGTGCGGGAGAACATTGTGCGCTACGATGACGAAGGCGGAGGTGAAGAAGACACAGAGGCCTTCGACATGGTGGCTTTGCGAAATCTCAATGCGGTGAGAGACGGCAAAGCCCGCCGAGACGTCACCCCGGAGGTGCCCACCCTTTATTGCTCCCGCCCTCCCCCTTACAAAATCACCCCAGACAACGGGATCTTCCGGGAGTTTATATGGGACCGCCTGAAGGACGCCGATGTGGATCCTTCTGCTCCTCCCTATGACTCCCTGCAGACATACGCTTTTGAGGGCAGTGGCTCAGTGGCTGAATCCCTTAGTTCCCTAGACTCCCTGAGCACAGACTCGGAGCAGAACTATGACTATCTTAGTGACTGGGGACCTCGCTTCAGGAAGCTAGCCGACCTGTACGGCCACGGCGACAGCAGCAATATATTCTCCTCCTAGCCGGGACTAAACTTCCTGCCAAGGTCTGCTCAATCAAGGGCATAATGGAAATGAACAATGATCAAGAGAATACCACTGACTCATTGATGCTTGACAGAAGGGGGGAGCAAAAAAATGGTAACATTCAATGCACAGGGGGAAGTTATATCTGCAGAGAGCAGCAGTTTTGATAACGAATAGACGGTGGAGATTCGAGTCTGAAGCACTTCTATTTAAATTGCAGTTCGTTGCCAAGTCTGGACTTGGGGTGTGGTTGCAAGCGCCCAAAGAGCGATCTTCAGGCCCAAGAGAATAATAGGCAGTGGACAGCAGGGCCATGTGGGCTGGTCCAGGAATACCAATCGTTTCAAAGAGAAATCTGAAGTGCTCTCCCCATGGTTATAAATGAGAACAGTGTCATCCAGCTAGCCATGCTGCAGTGATGCTCGAAAGATCAATGTTTCTGTTCTATCAGATGTTTCTATGACTCATAGGCTCTTGGAAAAAAAAAAGTCAATATAAATTCAGCAAACGAGTACACTGATATCTTTTCCAAATGCATTGCCTTGCGAGGGACTGCAGCTGTTGCTTTGTAAAAAAAAAAAAAAAAAAAAATCCTTTATGCATTGCTTAACGTTTGTTATCAGGCCTTAGTTCCGTGGCAAAATTTGGGTCGAGGTGCATCGCCATCACCCCTTCTGAAGTACCCCGCAGTTCCACCGACCAAAATACAAGTCAAACTCATAGTGAATAGATTTTGATGTATCAAGCAGGACAGGTTTAATCACTGAGAATGTATATTACTTGCCTTTCAGTTGAGGCTGTCAACCCGAGTTATTTTGAGACGTTATTTTGTAAGTTTGTAGAGAGATCCCTTATGACAGCGAGCGTTTGAAGGGGAGTCTTTTGTATTAAACCTATTCCTTTCTTCGAAAACCTCAGTCTCAGCGGAGAAACTCAAAGCGCCAAAATGTTTTTGTAGTGCTTTACGCTGTCCCATGTACAGGTTTTTCTTTTTTTTTTTTTCTGCAGTGGTTCTTGCTGAATATCTTGTGAGCGCTGTTTGTTTTAAAGCAGGCCTGTTGTCAGTTTGAGTCTGAGTTGCAAACTGTAAGAGAAAAAAGAATGTAAAGACATTACCCTAAACAATATCTGGCGACGTGTGAAATGGTGTATAACATACGGACAACACAGACCTTACTACTACTACTACAGTATATTCAATGTTTAGCTGTTGTCCGACAGGTTATGATCATGATTTTGAAGTGTATCGATATGAAATGACAGTAACACATGCTCAATCCTAAAGCTGGGAAGACATTTTGTACAGATTTTTGTAATAAAGCACATTAATTGCAGCAAACGTTGTGGCCATTTCCTCATGACTGCTTCCATTCATTTGGACTGCCAGATGGTGGTGCATATTTTGATGTGGAGACCCTACTACTAAAGTGGCTGCTTTTGTTTGTGGAACAGGGTTGTTTGCACACAGACATGGTGTGTAATCAAGACTAGCCGAGAGAGCCAATGGAGCCTTGAGTTTGATGAATGACACAAGGCTTGTCAGAGCATTTAAAAGGCCTTTGCTAAATTAGCCTCCAAGAGAGGAGATTGATGATTCAGTTAGTGAATGCAAACATGCATCCAGATATAAGACTGCGCATCTAAGAGCGGGTGCGCTACAACACGGTCGGACGTGAAGCTTAGGCTATAAATTGTCTTGCATGGGCTAGTTAGATCCCTGCAATGAGTGTGTTTAAACTGAGTCTAGTCTCTCTGTTGGACTCTTACACAGCTTGACGTGTTAAGATGGCAGTTTTTCCACGAACGCCTGTTGCAGCCCGGCCTGCGCTATGGCAGTGTGAGATAGCTGTGATCTTTTCTGAGTCATGAAACATGCTCCATTTTGGTTTCTTCCCCTACAAATTCTGGCACTCTGATAGATGCTGTAAACTGTTTTTCAGATGGCATAAATGTTTGGAGATTGAATCTCAAGTGTCCAAACAATACACGGTTTCAATTTGTCACTTTTGTTCACACGCGCTCAGTATCAACTGTTGTTGTGCCTGTCAAAGTCGGGGATATAAATTCGATTTGAATTCAATAGGATATTTAGTCTTTTTTTTCCCAGTCCGGATGATTATAAAGTGATCATTTTATGCCGTCAGTAATGGATTTGGCTTTCAACACGAGCGATAACTTGTCATTTTGTTTGTTTATCAGATTAATGGTAATAAAGACTGAGAATACTGTCTGTGATCATTAGAGGGAAGCTGCTATCAGAAAGCAAATGTAATTATTTGTTAACTGGCTCGCTAAATGAAAACTAAAAGGGCAATTGAAATCTCGTTTGACTTGGCACTAAGTAATGATAAATACAGTTTTAATTAAGCAAGTCAGTGCAGCGAGCAGATAATGCAAACAAAGGAGGATAGGGTCACCCCATCACTGTTCTCTTTACAGACACGAGACTCTAGAACACATATATCAAAGGGACTGAAAATCAATGTCGCCTTTTCTTTTCATGAGTTTGATTCTGTTTACTTTTTCCGAACTGGTTGCTGTTTGGTGCGAGATTGCGGACGTTATTAGGAAATGATCTCATAAGGCACATGAGAGGAATGCTGGGCTTGTTACAAGTGGCAGGCAAAAGCAATGGAGCTCAATAAAACACACTGAAAAGAAAACTCATCTGTTCACAGTTTCGAGATCTCAAGCAGACATTCGTCATTTATTCAGAATAATTATAAGAACAGATCTCAATAGAAAGCCCTCTCATCCTGTCTTCTGTTTATTTTTTATTTACTCCACATTGAGTTATGTCTTTTTCTTTATGACTTCATACATATTTTCATTCAGTAATGTGAACTTGGTGTCAGGCTGAGAGTGAATGCCCGGATTTGTCTAAAGGAATGCTTATCTTTCATGTCGCAGACAATCAATGCCCTGATATTCATCAGGGTCTTCTCAAAGACTTGGTATAAAGAGGGACATATTCATGTTTGCAAAGGAAACCACTTCAATTTCTATGTATAACTTTTAATCAAATAATTGATATTGTTTCGTTGAGAGTACAGTGCGAGGACATTTCAGCTGCTCAGTTACTGAGTGATTCAAAAGTCTGATTAATGACAACTTCAGTCCAGTGGCTGATTACTTAAATTAATATGACTTAGAAAATGAGTTTAATGCCACAGAAGTAGTGCTTACTTTCTCCTCAGTTGATTAGCATGATTTAAAAAGCAGTTCTGAAATGGCACTTATAGCATTAAATGTTGCCTTTCCTGTGATGTTTTTCTTATGAAACAGGAAGTTTGAGTGAGGCATACTGACAGACATGGCATTTTTTTTTTTTTATAGCAAACAGAGTGCAGGAGTGCCTGCCCACTTATTAAGCTTGGTTCCATAAGGATTTTTTTGTTAAGAGTTACAAGCCATGAACTAAAAAAACAAAAACAAAAAACAAAAAAACAAAATTAAAAACAATGGAGAAATACATCTTTTGAAGATGCTGATTTTAAAATATGCATATATACTGTATACAAATATTTAAGTACACTGAGAAAATCTGCATCATTTGCAAAGCTTCATGGGAGTGCGTGGGCACTAACGGGTTTATTTTGGTTATTTTTCTTTGTTGCAGTTTCATTGAGATTTCTTTGCAGAATCATGGACAATGTCCTTTTTCATCTGAAATTCCTCTGTTGAATATGTAGTTGAAAAATGTGGATTGATGGCTTGAACAAAAGTCTATGCCACCAAATAACCATTTTGTGGCTCACAGTAAGTCTGTCTTTCAATGATTTATAAGTTAACTTTCAAAATCAATTCCCTGTTTAGAAAATGAATGGGATTTTTACTTCTAGAACCTGTCTGTCACACTCTGTGGGCTTTGGCTATGTCAGCCAAAAAACCATAGCAGTGTCCAAATTTGCGTACTGTCAGAAAATGTAGCCTACAGCATTTTTTGAAGAAACTCATGCACAGGTGTCACTGTGTCAGAGAATAATAATCCTCCAATCCATAATCCTTAAAACATACTCATGTTGCAGTAATCATACATGCCTTAAATGAGAGATATATCTATGAGAACCTAAATAATTCATAATAATAAAGGTACAAATTGGACAGACGCTAACTTTAAATGTGTCATCATTTAGGCAACCTCACAGCAAACTCAAATCACTCGTTTTGATTTCTTGAGGTCTTTTAAGGTGCCTGGACTCAGCTGAACTTGGACCTGAAAGAGCACAGCTACCAGCATGTCATCTTCACGCAGCACTTGGAAGGTGTTTGTAGCTTTAAATCAAACCACATCAGCTTTCCAACTCACTGCCCTCACAGATTTTAAATCAGTTTGACAGACACAAATGTCAGAGAGACAGAGCTCAGCAATATTGACTGGAAATGTCTGTTCTTGTTTGACTAAAATATGACGGCTCCAGGCTTTCTGTGAAAAATTGCAGTCCATTTTGAAAATTAACAACATTAATAAAGTCTCGCTAACACAACAGAATATCGGATTCTTGCTTATATGGCTCCCATGAAACACTTATAAAGCTCACGCTTTGGATTTACAGCTTTCATTACAGTAACGAGATGTTAGTGTGTGTGTTGATATATTGCCTCGCTCTTCCTCAGCGGCGCTCATTGTATGTTCACAACGGCACAAGCGCTGCCACTGACACTCACTTTGCCATCGATTTCCTCTCTAAATTAAATATACGATTTTATGCATTTAACAAGATTGCTCCAAGAAAAATCCAATTACCACTTCAAGCCAGTGGAAAACTCATTAAAACAGCCAGGATAATTATGCAAGCAATGGCTGTTTTAAACCCAGAAAAAGGTTAGGGAAGAATTCGCAAATGTTATGAAAACATCCTGGATTTGAAACCTACGTAATATAATTTCAAAAGAGTTTATAATAATAATAATTGTAAAAATATGTGAGAGAGATATGCAAAGCAAAGCCTTTAAGGGCTCTTCTAATGGTGCTCTGATCGATAATTTTAAAGAGCACGTCTTAGATCTGTATTCACAATCAGACACATCTAGAGCCGGACAAATGCAGAGCTGCCTGGTGCAGACTGCTATTTTCAAGTCATATATTGACATTCTCGTGGATTTGTCCTCTAAAGCTGAGCCCTGGGTTGAGTATCGTCTCTGTGGCTTGTGTATGTTTAATGTAGTATATGTTGTAGTCCCATGCACATTTGATTTGCTTTGAACCGACCTCAGGATGACTGAGCTGCTCCGCTTTAAAGTGTTGATTCTGTCAAACAGTCAAATATACACATACTGTACATAGAAACCTCTCCTTTGTGTTCCTCTTTCTCTTGGTTGCTTTCTTTACAGTGCTTTGTCTTCAGTATACAGCATAAATTACAAAATAGTTTAAGTTAAAAAAAAAAACGAACAAAAAAACACTTTAGAAAAGGCACATTTAAGATACTTTTGCAGCAGTTGACAGCTGTGTGCATAGTTCAAGCGCTATTTCAGCCTTTCTTACAGCCAGATTTGCTTGTTCAAATTGGTTGGATGATGCTTGTGCTCTGCAATTTTCAGGTAATGTGACAGATCCTCAACTGGAGTGAGAACAGGGCTTTACCTGCCCATTTAAACATTGAATATTTTTGTTCTTTACCCCCTCCAATGTTAATTTTGCCCTTTTGTCCTGCTGAAAAACACTCATGAATTTTAGCAGGCTGAATACCTATCCAAATTTTTCTGCATTTTGCACCATATATTGTTCTCTTTATTTTAACAAGATGCCCAGTCCTGCTAATAAAAAAAATCAGTCTTGCATCATGATGCACCACCAGCAGCACACTTCTCTGAAGGTATGGTGCTTTTTGGAGGTGTGGGAAGTGTTATATTAGCACCACATGCATCTGTTGAATTTTGGTTGGAAAGCTCTATCTTGGTGTGATCTAACCATGAAATCTTTACACACTTTGCGATGGAGTCTCTGTTATGCTTTTAAAAATCTCCCGATGTGCTTGTAATGGTGCTTTTTTTGTCACTTTCCTATACAGAGGTCAGCATTGTGCGGAATTTATTATGTGATTGACTCGTGCGCCTCCATTCAGAGCTACTGAACTCTGTAGATCATTCACAGTGGTTTGACTTTTCATATTTTCTAACATAAAACAATATATATATATATATATATATATATATATATATATATATATATATATATATATATATATATATATATATATATATAGTGATATTTATTAATATTGGATCCCTTAGTAAATATGAGTAAAGGCAGCTGTGTAAATAAATCTGCATTATCTTTTAGATCTTTATTCAAAAAATTCACAAAATTGTAATCTTTCATTGACATAAAACAACTGAAAGTGGAGGGAAACTTACAGTATGAAATAAATGTTTATCCCAAAAATGATCACAATTATTGGAGAAATTTTTATGAGTAAAATATCTCTGAGCACACCAGGGTGACTAGGAGCATAGAATTGTCCAGCCATGGCTTCCTGTTCAACTGGATTATACATATGATAAACACAGAGGCTAAGTTCCCTTAATCATCCATCAAGGAACAAGGAGTAAACCAAAGATTATGGTTCTGATATGTAGTACAAGAATGTTGAGCTTCACAAAATAGAAAGTGGCTGAAAATCCCAATTTCTACCAACAGGGAACATCCACCATCAATAATTAAGAGGTTCCAGTCAACTAAAGATGTTACAAATCTGCCTGGAGGAGGACATGTGTATTGTCCTAATGCACAGTGAGTTGGAGACTCTCCAAGGATCACAGCTGGAGAATCGCAGATATTAGTTGAGTCTTGGGGTCAGAAAGCCTTAAAAATATATCAAATAGCCCCTTCATCACCACATGTTGTTCGGATTGGGTTTCAATAAATATTCTCTTCACTCATCCAAAAACAAACTCCAGAATATTAAGTTGTCAGACACGACTGGAACTTCAGATGGCACTGGATTCTATGGTAAGATGAAACAAACAAAATAAAAGAGCTTTTTGGCTGCAAACCCACCAAATGGGTTTGGGACAAACAAATAGTGTTATGAAGTACCCCAATGCTCACGGTTAAATACACTACTGGATCTTTAATGTTGTGGGCCTATTTTTTTGCCGGAGGTCCTGGAAGTCTTGTATGGCGTCATGGATTATATCAAATTCCAACAGTTGAAAAATGTAAACCTGACTGCCTCTGTTATAAATCTTATGAAGGGTTGTGCATTGCACTATCAAGCGCAAGGTTGGGGGTCCGATTCCCTGGGAACACATAAGTAAAAATTGATAGTCTGAGTTCACTGTAAGTCGCTTTGGATAAAAGTGTCTGCTTAATGCATACATTTTTATTTTTATTTTTATCAGCTGTTCTCCAAAATCAGTTTGGAACTGTTATCTTGGGAAAAGGACGTTGCAATAATCGGGTGCCAACAGGAACTACAAAAATTCTATTTATTTTGTATTTTTATTTCAATATATATATATATATATATAACTATATATAACTATATATATATATATACACATAAACATGGCTCCCATGGCTCCCATGTTTATGTTCAGTTATTACACTTAATTGGCAAACAACAGAACCCATTCTTTGCCATTAAAGTAAAAATTACTGAACATACACACAGGAGCCTTATAAAAATGCTCATTTTTGGAGAACATTTCAGATGGCACTTGGATGCTTTTACATCTGAACTTTTCATATATATTCACATTTTTTCATCACTCTAAAGCTGAGACAATATGCTTTTATTGACAGGATTATCTGTTTTTCAATGTGCAGCTGGCAGCCTTACTGCATACATTTGCAATCTTTTGATGAATAAATATCATCACACATCTCTGGAAATATTTTAAAGTTATTGACTGTTTTTATTTATTTCTTTTTTACATTATATCTGATAGTGTGAATCAAACTAAAAAAGTCTCAGAGCTGCTCTCAGTGCCCGTTATTAAGGCTACAGCTACATTTGCACATTTCACATCTCACAAGAACACAGTACAGCATTCTCGCATTTGCTTTAAAAACAGCAGATCATTAACGCACACTTCCAGTTTCACAGGTTAACTTGAGGAAAAACAGGAACAGCTACCATTTTTTGCCTTGTGGTTACCTTCTATTTTTTATTTAGAAATTTTTTCTTCTCAGTCGATTGTTATGATCAAAATATAGGGTGCTTCAACAGCGGCAGAGGGAAAAAAATAGCCAATCAAGAGCAGGAGGAGGTAGCTTGGGGGAGGGCAGTTCCCCTCAGGGAAACCAAGAGCAATCAGACACACATAGAGCTATCAGAACCTCAATCTGCAGATTAGGACAGACAGGCCTCAGGCTGCACAACTTTAGGATAAGACAGACCCTCTATGCCTTTCTTAAGTGTCCGCAAATCAACTGTAAATTTCCACTCAGAAAATGAGTTCACTAGACCGCCAGAGCAAGGCTAGTTTTCGAACCTCGTAAACTCTTTCAATTATCTTTGGAGATAGGCTGCCAAACTGTGTGTCACAGTTGCAAAGTTTTGAGTTGCCAGACATTTTATGAGGGGCAGCATGGCGCAAAAGTCATATCTAGATCATGGCTCTCGGTTAGAGTTGTGTCTATCATTCTTCAGCCAAATCTTTTTGCTTTCCTTCTGTTAAATGCTGCCACTTCATATCAAAAGCCTGTCATTATACAATACATCTTATTGTATCTTTTTTTTTTATACTCCTTACCTCTTTCTAGATTTCTGTAATTTAGAAAAATGCTAATCTATCGGGCTACAGTAAGTATTTTGAAGGTTAAGAAAGTAAGTTCCAGATTGAAATTGTGATTTTTGCATATACTGTACATTAATTGGCATTATGAGACAATAATATGGTTAAATTTGCCTATATAGAACGGATTCTACACTTTAGAAGCCATTTGCCAGTGAGCGATACCATAATCAGGTGCCAAAGTTTTAATGATCCAGGGGGCGTTCTGCTGACTTCTGCATCTTCATCCAGAGGGAGAGCATCTCAAGGGCGCAAGATATTTGGTAAACTGTGCTTGTAGCCAGGTGTTTAAATGCAGTACTGGAGGCTGGAACATTTCATGTAAATGAAGTTTGGAAAGAGATTGACCTGCATCCTTGATCGCTGCGGCATCATTCATTCTGATTAAGGCGCAGATCCACATGGCTCATCTAGGCTGGTCTGATGGATTAGCCGGCCAGACTGAAGCCTCCTACAGGAATTCAAAAACACTTAGAGTTTAATCACCCTCAAAGCTAATGGATGACAATATTCAAGAATGGGCAAGCAGCAGTGGACTGGAGGCATAGCAACATGATGCTACTATTTCTTAGATGTGCAAAATAAAATGCATAAGTGAGAAACAGATGCCTCTCCAGTATGTTGCCATTCATGTCTCCTAAATCGTACCTTCTATCTGCAGTGCAAATGACATTGCAGGAGAAAAAGACCCTATGCGAAGTCACTTTGATTGGATCGCTATTGAAAAAAAAGGCGAAAGGCTCTTCATTAGCCTTCGGTGAGAATGAATATTGACTTTAATATACACTGTCAGGTTTGTTTTTCAGCTCTTCTTAGTGCCTGTCATACTCAAGGGCTTTCTCACTGTTAATACTGAGTAGCACCAATCACCACCCTATTGTCTGCAAATGGGTTTCTGCTGTCGAAATGACTGTAGCCCTGTTTATCATCCCAGAGCGGTTATATCCTAACCCACCATACAGGATTATCACGGACATAGAATAGCCATAATCAGGTTAATCTGCGCATGGGGAGCCGGTCTAAAGGCATGCGGCTGTGCTGGCGCAGGGTGAAATACGGCTGCGGTAACATGTTCAGACACAAGCCACATAAGTTCTGCCACATTAGTTGTCCTCTGTATGGAGCACTGCATCGCATCAGTGTACCCGATGAGCCGTGGTCCCCACAATCAACATTCATATAGAACATTGTTGCCGTTAGATATAGGACAAAGAACTCTTGCTGATATGGTGGATGAATTACATATTAGTTTCAGTGACTGATTCTGTGTTTTGTGTGTGTGGTGTGGTGTAAGTCCTGAAGGTTTTAAAAAAGCAACTTGTGTGTGTGTGCGTTCATTATGGGAACTGTGTTGTACTTCAAAGAAAGGATACATTAAACTGATCAAATGTTTCAGAAATATTTAATAAGTAAAATGTTTTCTTTTGAACTTTCTATTCTTCAAAGAATCCTGAAAATGTGCCATGGTTTCCACAAAAATAGGAAGCAGTACAACTGTTTGCAAAACTGAAAATAAAAAATTCTGGAGCACCAAATCAGCATTTTGGAATGATTTCTGAAGGATCATGTGTGTCTACTTCAAGATTTTCAAGGCATAGGAAACTCTGAATTGACAAATTAAACATTGAATTTGTTTCTGGACAGATTCATCTTTCATAGAGGTTACTACAATTATTCAGTGACCCTGAATTTCAGACAAAATATTACCTAATGGTGTGAGAAATCTGATAAGATAAACTGAATTTCAACATGAATCAAATGTATTTTGTTTTTTTTCTGTTTGACACACCAGTATGAAATGAAACACAAAATAATGCCATGAGATCAATGAATGCAATTGCTCATACTGTTGGAGGGACTGAGTTGGGTCAGCTTGCAGTTTCTGCTTACAAGCCTCTAAAGCTCCTGAGCTGTTACATAATAAACTTCAATGTCTCGTTCATAGCTCTTGTGGGCTTGTGAGAGGAGAGCATCAGCTAAGGCTGAGCACCTAAGCATAAAAAGTGAATCTTGGAAGTGAATTCCACTGAACTCTGGGGATTTTTCTTCGGTCAGAGTCCAAAATCACACTGAGATTGCATCTTTCCTTTTATCAAACGGATCCAAAGCAAGCTGACAGAAAGAATTTTAGGGCCTGAGCGCTTGCTCAAACCGGCAGGCTGGAAGATTCACGCTTTAAAGGTGTGGACAGGGAATTATAGATTTCTAACCTGTGTAGTCACACCTGACAACACGGTGAGTTGAATCATGATATTGGTCATTTCATACGTCAGTAAATATATAGCGGTTCTGACCGTCACGACACATGACTCTTGGCATTTTAATCTCTTTAGTGGCCAGAGTGATACACGGCCGCAAGCTCTCTGGAGAAAAGTCTGCTGCAATCTCAGTGTCATCGTCCTCTGTACCTGTGGCTTCACACATCTCACACCTAACTGGCTTACCTTGTGCAGATGTGAGTAAAGCATTCAGATCGTGTTCGGACTCTGCTGGACTTGAGAAAAACAGCTGGATTAATATTTATACAGTGGTCAGTCACTGTAGGGTGTGATATTGTATCCCTTCTGCAATCCTCTTGCATCACACAAAGCCATGGCAGAATTGTACATTTTTGAAGCTTGAGGTTACATTCAACAGCAGAAACTTATGTAAATTTTGTCAGGTGGGTCTCAGAGTGGTATTACTTCACATTTTCATAGATATGCACACTGACATTTTGTCCTCCATTTAGAGCAATCTAAAGATATTACCTATATAGGAAGCTGATATGAGATGTCTTAAATTATGTTGCTCTTACCAAGAAAGCTTAACTTTACTTGAGTTGTAAAGACTTGTCAGGGTTCTTTATTATTGTAGTTTTTAAAGCCACATTAAAGGAATATCATGGGTATGTGGAGTAATGTTGAACGCCGAAAAACAAAATAATAGGAAATTACATATTTTATCCAAATAATTTGGATAAAAGTGTCTGCTAAATGCATAAATGCAAATGTAAACAGTGGATATTTTAATGTTTACTGACCAGCCCCATTCACTTCCACTGTAAGTGTCTTAGTGTAAATCAGTGTTTTTTAATGATAAAGAGGAATGAGCCACAATTAATTTTACCGTTATAAACATTATGCCACAAATGCTGTTGATTGAGCTTCATTTATAGTGAACCCAGAATATTCCTTTAAAGAGTCCAAAATTGTCTAAATTGTAAAGATATTTTAGAAAATGTTAGAAAATGTTGAGGAAAACAAGCCATGAATATATAGACAACAGACTCCCACCACTGTAGTGCATTTTTCAAGCCAGCATTTAACAGTTTGTCAAACTCCAAAGGCTCACATTATTCAGTGCAATCTCTCTGTCACACGCATAGCAGCTACAGTGCAAGTGCATACAGTACATCACCTCTCATTAGCTGCTTCTCTCTGTGTCTGACTTGTTTACCTACTCCTCTCTGCCTCCTGGCAGTTGAGTCACATCCTGTGGTGTTCCAGGCTTGCCGTCGGGAGCCAGCAAACATGCAGATGATCTGTGCAGAGTAACCTGTCCCAATTGAGATTGACAGGCTGGGGCTGCAGTGGACCATACCAGCCGCTCTAACCCTGGAAGCATTCATGCAGGTACGTCTATCCCTATTGCAGGCAGTGAGGGGCTTGGGGTGCCTACGGCTGGATCTCTGCATCCTGGGGCGCACTACACAGTTTGCTCAAAGTGGGCTGAGGTAAGTATGGTTAAACACTGAGACTCTCTGGGTGGACAGAAAGGTTAGTTTTCCAGCCAAACAAGGGAGAATGGTTTTGATATTGTTCCATTATTATCATTATTAATGCAAGTTTTGTAACACTTTTCGTTTCGAAGTCAGTGTTGTGCTATGCATCTTTGTTATAATATGTGTTTATGTCACAACTGCACTGTTAGACTACAGTTACTTACTGCAAAAAAAATTAAACCATTAAACTACCATATACATGTTTTACAGTTAACAACTGTAATATGTGCTGCATTAAGGGTATTTTTTGCTTTACATTACGATTTGCAAAGTAAACAAAAATAACAACTTTATTCAATGATTTATTTTGATATACTGTACCTCTACTGTCATTGTCTGGAGTGATCATTCATTAAATACAGAGCATTTTTAATTGATTTAACCTCCTGTATTACAACTCGCAACCTTCAAATGTTCTGTGGAAAGTCAAAATCAGCACAAAAAAAATTTAGTTCATTAAGTTTAAGTTAATTATGTAATACACTGTGGTGTTTCTAATTTAAGACAAGGAAGGCAAACTGCTTGCAGAGGTGGTCTGTCATCAGTTTATGACAGCCGAGGGGTGTGAGAAGTGTCAGCACTAACCATAGCAGAAAAGTGTCAGATTGAATTGTCAATATCAGCATCATGGGAGCTGAAGAGGAGAAACATTATGGTCTTCATCTGTTTGTGTGGGTAAAAGGAGTGTGTGTTTACAGCAGCTTTGAAGTGAAATCAAAGTCCATAGTGTTGTTTACACACACACATGAACACGCACACACACATACACACACAAGTCTCTCTACAAAGAAATCAAATGCTTTTGGTGTCTCTCTTGAACACCATCACTGGTTGACTAAGAGCAGAGAGATTCTTTGACCCAGTCCAAACATCAAGGAGCATGTTTATACTGACTTAAGTCACTGCCATTAAATTATACATATTGTATTTGCATGGTTCTGTGCTGAAGTCTCAGCACGTGACATCTGAAGAATTTTTGAGCTTTGTAAATAGGAAATGATTGACAGGCACCACTGACTGCATCAGCGTATGCTTTTACTGACTGATATAGAGCAGTGTTTGCTTTAGTTGAGTTGTATATATCACACACTGCCATCATCATTTTGATATTTTTGGAATGCAGTCTTGGAGATCCGCCATGAATTTATAGAGATTCCTGGGTTAAAGCAGAAAGCTGACAAATACTTATTTAAAGTGTTTCATTTTGCAGGTTATGTAAAACATTGTTTTTTTTTTTTTTTTTTTTTTTTTTTTTCAATGACAGATGCTATTGTTTAGAAATGAATTACCTTTACAATAACTTTCAAGATAAATAGCTCATTTAATCAGCAGCATTCCTCGTAAATTAAGAACCAAGTGCTGGCATCGTCCTAACATCTTCAAATCCACATATTTGCCATCACTTAAAAGGCTGACTTCTTTTTGCATCTATCCAGAAATCCTTGATCCAAGAGTTGATATTCACATATTCCCCTTAAGCGCTACAGCAGCGTATGATTGCGAAAAGATGAGTGACATGTTGATGCTGGAGCTTGATCACAAAGAAAGGACCTTCAAGGTTAGAAAAGAAAACATGCTGCACAACAGTGAAGATGCGTGGCCTTAAACAGTTAGTATGAAGGAAGAATTTACAATAACTGCTGCGTTCCTGTGAGGCAGATGAGTTTCTTGTTCAAGGACAAGAGGTTGAAATACTCACATAGCAATAAAGAGGAACTCTGAGGGAGAAAGAAAATACACAAATGATACATTTTGCCCGCTGGTTTGAACTCCCGCTGCTCTGTTTTGAGCTTTATATATACCGGAGCTCAAAGAAGACTCTGAAAAAGTGATGTTATTTTGTCAAAATAATAGCAAATAATTGTTTTGTCTTATCTAACATTTAGTTCTTTATCTTTTAACAAAAGGAATCTTCAGTGTTTTATTTTAATCATTATCTATTTATTTATTTTTACCACTATTCAGCTTTGAGACGCATTTTCCTCACTAGGTTTATTAAGCAATATTACTAGTGGAGATGATATTCAGACCAACAGCATTATCGCAGGTGTGATAGACCTATTGCTTTAGATATTAATATGGTTTAACAGTTACGAGTAACTTTTATTTCAGACTAAATGCCAGTTTATGTATTTTTTGTTCCACCAGGGAATAGCATGAATCAGTATTTCAAAAGATCATTTGAGTGAACTGGAATCGGAAGGTTACGGGTTCGAGTCTAAGTACCAGCAGGGTTTGTAGTTGGGTGGATTGAATGACCAATGCTCTCTTCTGCCCTCAATACCACGACTGAGGTGAGACCCTTAAATAAGTATGAGTATGGGACACCATCCATGGCTACACATAACTTTTAAATATATTTATTTTTTACAAGGGCCATTAGGTCATAAATATGTGATTTACTGTCTACTTCTGATAAACTCCCTTAAACATTGATTTAAATAGAAAAGACAAGTGAGACAGTGGGACTGCGCCCTCACGCTTCCACTCAACACTTAGAATTTGCCCCGTTCTTGTTTTTGGTGATGAAACAGCACCTGCGGGCCGATATTGATTTGTTTCTTGAACTGTATTAGATTAAAGCAACATTTGGACGTCCAGCTCTGTCTCTCGATGTGCAAGCATGAGCTTCAGGAAAACATTCCAATAGGCGCTTCTACAGGGGCATGAATCTGATTTATCTCCGCGCTTTGATATCAGCAGGCTTGGGTTCTACATCAGAGGCCTTTCCATCTTTCACCATCAGCTATCGCTTTGATTCGCACAACAGAGAGTACTGTAGATTTCCTACCTATAGCACAGTGGCTGTGTGTGACACATTCATATACAGTATGCATAACGAGAACAATGGATTTTTAGAAAAAAAAAAAAAAAAACTCAAGTAAGTTGTGTAATGTCAAATATATCATAAATTATTTATTAAGGCACAATCAGTTTATTAGTACTATTACAGAAATGTTATCAGTTTTAATTGTGTATGAAAAATATGCATTACATTTATGTAAACGTGGATGGAATTATGCCGTTCAAATACGTAAATCTTAAATTTAGGCATAAATATTTTAGCATTAATTGTAGCATTGACTTCCAGATTAACGAATGAACTTTGGTCGTTCAGGTGCTTATTAGCATAACATTACAGTATCACGCTTAGTGACTGAGAAGGTGTGAGGAAAATGATTGAACATCTGTTTTATACAGAAACTAAAGAGACATTAACCGCTACCAAGGTTATCTCCAATATAACCAAATTAGTGAAAAGTGCCATACAGTCCTTTATCATGTGCACAGGTCACACTTCATCTTCTTCGTTGCCTATTTAAATTCAGCAGTAATTGTGTGAGGTAAGCAGAGAGGCCAAATATGTCCAAATTCTGTGTGTTTATCTTATTGTTCCCCTTTTGCCTGTCATTGACATGCCTGGTCCCTGTAGACTCTAGCATAATGCCCTAGTAATGATGCTCATTATAAAGCCATACTTAAGACCTGCTTAATCAGATAAAGAGAAAGGTTAGTCTGATCTTTCTCCAATTTTTTTTTTCTCATTCACACTAAAAAAGTCCAGCCTTTATGCACAGCCAGGTACCCCTCACCTCTTCACACGACTCAAGTTTTCCTCCATTATCATGGAGAAATGAATGTTTTGATATGTAAATGATTTAATTAATTATACTTATCCTTTGGTTCTTTTGAAAAAGAAAGTTGAGAGGTTGAATGGGCTCTATTATGCCTTTTTCTCATGCAATCTCATTCAAAAGACCCTGTATTTCTGAAATTAGTTTGCTGCTGTAAGTTACGCTTGAAAATTTCAACTGTTACCTTTCATCCTTAGAAATAAAATATGTGATGGCATTCAGTCTTTGTGAGTGAATATATTCTATTGTTTCACAAAGCATGCGGCATGCTATAGACTCTAAATGCTTGGTGGCTTGTGACAGTTTGCCTCACGACGTAAACAGCGATTGAAGCTCTGCAACAAATAATCACTAATCTGAGTTCCACATCAGATCATGCCAGTGTTTGAGAGTGCAGCTTTGTGAGAAAACCTGGTCTCATATTCCTATTTAATGCATGGCTTCAGTCCATTGTTTTCCTATAAATTATGATCTTAACTACAGTTGGCTGGGATTAACGTGAGAAAAATACAGTTAAACAGGAGCATTAATGCAGTTAGGTCAGTTAGAGTAAATGCGTGCACTTGTTGCACTGCTGTATTTTACTGTGGTACTGTCAGGGCTGTATGTTACTAAATCATATTTCTTCAGTGTAGCTGCACTGACTGAAAAGGCCATGTTAGAAAAGAGGGAATATTTCATTAAATGAATTTTAGATATATGGTTTCTTATGGGGATCACAACTACTGGACTGACAGCATCTCTACAAAATATTTGAGACACTCTTGAGCAGATATGTTTGAGATATTAATGTCAATGTGAATTGTCATTGACCACCCCATTTTACTTTTTTAAAGTGACATGTTTCTTTAAAACAGGATGCTCAATATTAAAAAAAAAAAAATGTAGTGGAGGACTTTTTTAAATCATTTGAAAAGGATGGTAAAATTAATGATGACAAGTGAAAGTTACTCTACGGTTCAGAAGTTTGGGATTATTCTTATTATTTTCATATTTCTTAGTATTATCAACATCAAAACCAGTTGTGCTGCTTAATACTTTTGTGGAAAATTTGATACTACTGGGATGTACAGAAAGATAATTTCTTTGAAATGGAATATGTTTGTAACCCAGCCTGGGTAAATCACATCAGTGGAAAAGGAAAGTTGTTTTGGAGGAAGAATTTCATTTTTGGTGGAATATTTTTATCTCTGGAATAATATTAATCATTCAAAATAAGAATGTGTATTAATAAAGCACATGGGGTGACTTTTAATTTCAAAAGACTAATAGGAATATTATTTTCATGCAGAATGGGGTTCAACCAACACCAATGGTCTTCGTTAAAAAATTTCACAATACAGCAACTATGCTGCAGAAATCGTAGTGTCCTGGCCGCTTTGTGTTTCACCTTCGATGCAGAACCATAGCAGGCATCCTTTTCTTCAAAAGCCTTTTCTGCTTATCCTCCTGTGCCAAAAGAAAGGCCGGATATAGCAAGACACAAAATATCCTTAGAGCACTCTCTTAGTTTACTGGCAAGAACACTCATCCTTGTTTCGAGTGGATTAACTTAGTGTCTTTTGAGGAGTGTTTGGTTCAGGAAGTTCGTGGGCAAGTGATGGAACATCAGCAGAGCTAAATCCCTCTCAATCAACCTCTTCCTCTAGCTATGCCCCTTCTTCACACATCCGCCCAAACATATGAGCTGTCAGAAACAGATGGGGTAAAATGCACTGTTTCTTTATATTTTGCTCTTAGGAGACAATAGTGAAGTCGACAGAGGGTTAGGTTTAGTGAGGACACAGTGATCCATTTTCCCTCTTCTGTTTGTGTTTTTGTGACTGCTTCCTGGCAGAGCATACAGCAAACTATTTCATCATACTGTATATACAATGTATGAATTTTTAAAAGACAATCAATGAAAACAATTCTACAGTGACAACATTACTATATGTGTAAGTGATAAAAGGATCTATAAGCTGATGAAAAGTAGAAATATGAGATCAAGAAGCAACACAGTCTCACTCCAACTCGTCATACAGGTGCATCTCAATAAATTAGAATGTCATGGATATGTTCATTTATTTCATTAATTCGACTGAAATTGTGAAACTCATGTATTGAATAAATTAAATGCACACAGACTGAAGTAGTTAAAGTAGATTCTCTATGGGATTCAGGTCTGGTGTGTTTGCTAGAGTAAACTTTTGGTGCTATTGGCAGTGAGGCAGGTGCCAAATCCTGCTGGAAAATGAAATCAGCATCTTCAAAAAGCTGGTCAGCAGTAAGCAGGAAGCACTCCTGTACACAATTTCTTGGTAAATGGGTGCAGTGCTTTTGGTTTTCAAAGTTGATTGTTGAATGCTTAGTCCCACCCCCGTGCCCATATTGGTTCAAACTGTCCCATATAAAACCAATCTTTTGAACTACTACTTAACATATTGCTTTGGAAAATGAACAAAAACAAAGTGAAAATAAAGTCTGTCATGAGTACATGAATACAAACACACAATAACACATTTGCATGAGAAAACTCTCCCAAAAAGCACAAAAAACACTGGACAGAGTACCTTGACATAAAACAAATCAAAACAAGGATGAAACAGTGTTACATATCTGATAAAGCACTGGGATTTATGTGTTGGGTCGCTAGGCGATGTCCCGGTAAAATCGATTCTGACACAGATAACAGCCAACGGATCGATCATTTATATTATGTATATTATGTATACTAAGTGAATCATTATATAATTATACAGTTCATAAAGATAGTTTGCACTATTTTTTCTGTTGCACTGAATATTTCTCACTCATTTTGTGTGTAGTTTGTGAATTATTTGCACTGTTTTTGCACCATATTGTTGAAGACAATTTGTGCAATTGTTTTTACTATATGCTGCATAGTTTGTGTTTATTGTTCATACTCAGATTGAAAATATATTTCTCAGAAGAAGAAAAAACTTGTTTTGTTTGGTTTTGTTATAATATAACACTCTTTCCATTTTCTTTACTCATTAAAATGTTTTTGGACATATCTCTATTGTTAGTTAACGAAACAGGCCTGTTTTTCACTTAAAAGCGTCGATAACACTATGTAATAAATGGCTATAACTTGCTTGGGGAATGGTATATGTTAAAAAAATATTTGGAAGTGTAAAACACCTAGACACAACTTTTTAAAAAAAAATATCCCAAATTTAGGAGTTAAAAACACCCAAATGTTGCTTGCATTTTTCTTAAAATTCTGTAATTTCTTTAATTCTTAGAGAATACAAAAGAAAAACTGAAACTGTAGGTTCTCCTGTTTAGAACTCTATATATGGCACTTGATGCTGACTGCTAGAATAGGTTTGAAAAACAAAGAACAGTACAGGTATATTAGGTTCCCCAAAAATTTTCAACAAATACTTAAACTACCTCAGTCTATGTGCATTGAATTTATTTAATACACAAATTTCACAATTTGAGTTGAATTACTGTAATAAATTAACTTTTCCATGACATTCTAATTTATTGAGATGCACATGTAAAAAAAGTTGAACTGACTTGTCGAAAAAGCTAATTGAAAGGCAAATTTAAGTCATCCGGAACACAGTGTATTTCAGTACTTCATATACTAATCAAACGAATAAACAACATTGACAAAAAAAGTTTCAGGATGACACAGTGGCAAGTTTGTATTCCTGTATAGAGTTGAGATAACTTAGTCTTTGATGGACTTGGAATTTAAAACCAATTTGCTTTCAGTAATGAGAATCTCCATTAGAAGCTCCAACCTAATTGAGAGAAAGTGAGGGAGGAAAATAGAGGGCTGGTGAAGTCAGAGAATGAGTCGAGGGGGAGGGGCGCAGGCGATGGACACAGTCACATTTGCACATTAATTACAGGGCAGGTGCTGGCAGTCCGTTTTAATGGGCTGAGTGAAAGGTCAAGAGGGTTTAGCTGTCATTTTTCCCCCTCCCATAAGATCCTTTTTGGAATTTCACAGTCTGACTTTCTCATTTAAATATATCAGCGTCTTATTAAGAGGTCATTGAACTGATTGCACGTGGAAGTTTGTAATCATAGATTTATTTTGTAATCATGGTTTTATTTTTCAAAGGTAAACTTGGTCATTTCCTTGTAATTAATTGAGCTCTTCCTATGCAAAAATAAATAAATAAATAAATAATAAAAAATGGTGTGAACATTGGGTGTCGCCATCTCCTCAGCACCTTATTTCACAGCTATTTCAGGACAATTCAAATTCTAATGAAATTCTGGCACTGTTTTAATTTTAACAATGAAGCATGAATAAAATCAGTCCTGACAGTCCGAACACTCAAGCATGTTCCTATAAACTCCTGGGTATCCACGACTCCCTTAGATGCATCTACTTTCTTTGCATGACAGTGTCACCTCATACAAATAGAAATTTCAAAATGTGTCATGTTAGGTTCTCAGCAGAAAGTACTGAGGCTCTGAATGGCGATAGTCTCATTGAAATACAGTAAGAAGGGCAAACTTGTTTTGGCGAACACTCAGAGCTTAATATGACACATTACAGCAATTATTTGATGTTTTCCACTATTAATAATTCAAATGCTGTCCTTCCACTCTGAGATGCCAATCCATCAAAAACAAAAGAAAACTCTCTGCATCGCCAGAGGGAAATTAGAATCTTTTGTTGCTCTCTAGCAATATTTCTAAACCTAAATGCCACTCTAACACACCGTGCCATGCGCTAGCGTGGCCCATTTTTCTGAACATCAGCATTTTATTCCACTTTGTCTTAGAGTGAGAAAGCCATTTAGTAAGCTGGAAGTGTTTCATGAAATGCAGTGGAGGACAATAACAATGGTCCTTGAATAACAGCACTGGATGAAAGGCCTTTGAAAGGCTGACGAGTGTCCTCTCTGAGGTGTTTTGGATTGAGGAGTGCTACGACTTTGCCCACTTGTCCTTTTTTGTTCACAGAGAGGGAAATGCCAACAAACTCACATGGAATTCCTGCCAAATTGTAAGTGTCTGTCAAGGAAATCTAAAATCCAGATCTATTTAATGTTTTTGGTGCTTTTATATTTCTTTCTTTTTGTTAAAAGAGAACATTTATTATGTCTTGAGTACTTGATTTTGATTGGTCAGTTGAGGCAAGGTCAAATATTTTTGTACAACAACCACTGAACTTTATTTGACTGTTGCCCCTGGCAAACGCTATAAGACAGAAAACAAACACAACTACACTGAAAAAAAGTTCGAGTTTATTGGCAAAATCAATCTCAATCTACCACCTTACAACTAATTATCCTACGTGCATTTTTTGTACCAAATTTTACAAATCAATTAATAAATAAGTCAATAGACCAGTGTGTATGTATATGTGTATATGTGCATATTCACATGCTACCCTTGGGAGATATCATCAGGAAACATGGTGTTAGCTTAATTGTTATGCTGATGATACTCAGCTCTATATTTCTTCGCCACCAAACAAAACATATCAATTTGCAAAACTAACAAAATATAAAAAAACTGTATGATTAGTAATTTCCTGTAGCTATTTTAAAAAATAACAAAATTATCTGTATTAAATAATCTACAATGGGGTGACCATATGAGCCATTTTCCCAGGACGTGTCCTTGCCAGGATTTCTATATTGCCTAAAACATCCAAAGTAGTTTGACCAATAACATGCAGGTATGGTACATAATCAACCAATCGTGGCGTGTGAGAAGGTGAGATCTACAGAGAACGATCAAAGCAATGGAAATACACGTACATGTTAGGTGTTTGTTCGTTTATTCAACTTGAAGCGTCGCTGCGCACCGATCATTGTATTACACCAAAGTACCAAGAGAGTGATGTTAATGAACAAGGAGCCGTCTGCTCTGCTCTCTATAGCTCTTATGAATGTCATACAATGATCGATCTGCACAGCACAAACAGCCAAAATCTGGATATTTTAGGCAATCTAAAAATCCTGGCTAGGAGGCGTCCTGGGAAAATGGCTCATATGGTCACCCTAATCTAGAACATTGTCTAACACTTGATGGCTGTATTGTCAGTTCTTCATCATCAATTAGGAGCCTAGGTGTGTTGTTTTGATAGCAACTTTTAAAACATTAAAATTAATTAATGTGTTCATTAGATCAAGGTTAGATAATGGTAATGCTGGGTGGTTGTTCTGCATGCTTAATAAACAAACTCCAGCTGGTTCAAAATGCAGCAGCTAGAGTTCTTTCTAGAACCAGGAAGTATTGCCCGGTTCTGCCAACAATGCACTGGCTCCCTACTGAACACTGTATACATTTTAAAATCTTGCTAATTATTTATAAAGCCCTGATTAGTTTAGTTCCTCAGTAATTGAGTTAGCTCTTATCACATTATGTATTCATTATTTTTGAGGGGGCAAGTGTTTGTGTTTGTGTATGGGGGTGGGGGGGTTATCATGTGACACACAGTAGCCACAACAGCACTTATGTTTTATTGTTTTATTTATTATTTAAAACATACCCAAAAACATTAAAGGGGTCATATGATGCAATTTCATGTTTCAAGTGTTACAATCTGATTGTGCATAGATAAGATCCCTGAAATGGCAAAGACTAAAGTCCCAAAACCAAAGCGATATTCTTTATCAAAGTTGAAACTCTGACATGCCCCCCTGAAATGGCTCGTTCAAATATGCCCCCACATATCTATGATGCAATGTGGAAATATTTGTGTAATGCCGCCCAAATGTTCACGCAAAGAAACAGATTGCTACGACAATCTGCCGCTTCTGAATCAGCTACTGTAAGTATGTTTTGTTATTATTTTACATTTTTGCTATTGACTGTTCAAATGTAGATTTTTGTGCATCGTGTGTGCATGTGTGTGTCCGTGTGTGTGTGTGTGTGTGTGAGAGAGAGAGAGAGACAGAGTCACGTTACATTGGAGTCAGCTGTCTTAACCGTCCATGGCTTGTGTACTGCAAACACATACGAGCTTCATCACTGTGTCTGTCACGTGACTCTGTTCCCCTTTTGGGCTTGAACTGATCTAAAAACTAAGGTCTTTACATTTATTTTGAAAGAGGAAGCTCGCAAATACGGAAAGGGCTGTTACATTTCCAATGAGTACTTGTGGTGTTCGACCAATCACAATGCACTGGGTCAGCTGGCCAATCAGAGCAGACTGCGCTTGTCAGAATGAGAGGCTTTGTAGAAAACAATGGGTTTGAGAGAGGCGGGGAATAAAGGACCTACAATAATGTACAGTATTTGAAAAAGTGTTGTTTTTTTTTTTACATTAAAGCATGTCTACATATTATATTACACAAAATACACCAAATAATGATCTTTAAAAAACATCATATGACCCCTTTAACTTTATCATGAAATATTATGTTGATTTATAAGGGGCGATGATTAAAGCAACCTAATAAATTCACCTATTAACTATGCATGAAAAAAATGGTCTGTTTACTTAATTAACATATATAAGTGACATGCATAGCATTTTTAATACAACTGAGTTTATATTTAATGTGAATTTAACATTGAAAGTTAATGTGAATAAAAACATTGCAAGTTAGGCTACTAATCAATCATAACACTTTTACTTTACAGAAAGTGAGCAGAGAACATCATCGAAGAACATTTTCACTGAAAGTCTAGTTCATGCACTCTCAAAAACTCCCATTAAAAACTCTGAAGCTATTTACACTAAGACGCTTCTGGCCAAATCAAGCCATTTCACTGTCAACATTAAAGATTTAACCCTTAAAATCCTGTTATTTAACTCTTAAAGGGCTCTATGTAGAATTCAGAAACCCTTGTTAATAGCAACACCGGTGAGCTGTAACTTATTGCTCATGCTCTTGGACACACTCCACAGTAATGCGAGTGAAAATTACACTGTCATGATACAGTAGTTTATTTGGATTTTCCATGAGAGTCCTTCACATAATTATTATTTATGATTATTATTTGTATTATTATTTTTATCAGGCTTTTAATTTTTTTAAACTTTTACAAGTTTTGTTATATTTAAAAAAAAACTGGCACTGTAAAATGATTTATACTTGAAAATTATTTTTAGAAACCCCCATTTCTGTCCTTAGAAACAAATATTTAACTGTAGCTAACAAGCAAAGTTCTAGAGCATCACAGCTTTTCCTTCTGTCTTGTAATAACATACAGTGAGCAATATCTGACAGTAGATTTTGAAGTGCATAGCCAGTTTGCACTGATCATAAAAAAAATATGTCATGGTTGTAGAAAACAGCGCACAAATAAGGAACAGAAGAAAATGAATCTTTAATAACCATTAACATACTAACCATTGAAAACAACATTAATCCAAGACAAAGAACAGAACTAAGCTGAGGGTTTATAAAGAGAAGGAAACAAAACAGCAAACGAGATGATTAATCAACACAGGTGAACTGAATGAACGATGAACGATATATAGAAGAAAAAAGTAATTCTACTTAATAATTCTAATGTAGTCATAGTCCATATGTCTATTCCTGACACCTGTCCCAGCATAAAAGGCTGCAAGCTAGAGGACTGGAGCTTTATGTAGGATGAGATTCTGGATTGCCTGGGAATTTCCCATCAGCCTCCAAGAAAATAAATAAATAAATGTTTTAACTCTGGAACCAACATTGTGCCAACTTTCCACCTTCCCATCATCTTTTTCATATGTACCTCCTGCTTGGATTTGGATGTTTTCAGTTCTAGAATTGGGATAGGGTACAAGAGAGGAAGCAAACAAAAAAAACAGTGTATTAAAATGTTATCTGGTGGCCACATTTGGCTGGGACCACAGTAATCCTCCAGAGTGCTAAACCGATCTTGCATTGTAATGAAACTCTAAGAACGATGTAATCTTCTCTCTGCTTGTGCACTGTAAGTCTTGAAGAACACGAGCCAAAGTCAGAAAAAGCCAGAAGAAAGAAGTATCTTCTGGTGGCATTCTTGAGTAATTCATTACACCAAAAGATTACACATTCCAAAACATTCTGTATATGAAATATCATTGGCAACAACTGAAAAAAAATAAATAATACTTTCTATTGAAATTTATAAATCCTCTCTATTGAATGAAATAAGAGAAATATGTGAATGACAGGTTTATGAGGAGACAGACATGCGTAGCCACACTAAATTTCCAGTAATTTTTGTTGGAGCATGAGAAAGACAAAATACACAGACTCAATTACACACCTATTGGGCTTCTTTTGAATTAGTGCTTAAATCTTGACTGAGAGAGAGATATGAAATTGCCACGCAATTTATTTAAGCCCAACCAAAATCACTTAAAGTCGGCATGAAATTAAAATTCACCTTATGTATTTTCTAAATACATGTTATTGATCTTATTCTGAATAATTCATTCCTGTAGGCTACATGTAATTTCCAAGAAAGATTTCATACGTTTTCAGGTGAAAATGTCAAACTTCTCTCTAGTAACATATGCCTCATCATAGTCATCTTAAAACTCACCTTTGCAAGCTTACGTTCATCTGCCTCCACTTTTACATGCAATGCCAGCATCTCAAAATCCAATCAACAGTCTACTGTATAAGTCCAGCCCTACATTGTTTCTTAGCGAAACAACTACTAATTATTATTATAATAATAATTATTATTATTGTAATTTATGTTGCTTTCAAAAATACAATTATTTTGTCGATATGCACAGCAATTTTTGAACAGTCGTCAATGAAGAAACTTGAAAATTATCATCACTTGAACAAGGCTGCAACTAAACTCTGTTATAGATACAGATATTAATTCTGTGTCAAATTTGTCTGAAATGGTGCATAGACTTCAAATTATCATACATAGTGGTTTTTATTGCGTGCCCTTTCAACTCGGAGAGCATGATCATGCAATGCTACTGAATAAGGTGAGTAGATGGTCTTATACAGTTAATGATTTGCTTATATGACGCACACCTTTCCAGAGAGTAATGAAATGTTATGGTCTATATTTATTGGACTATGTTCTGCTGATTGCACACTAGTCACTTTGTGTGCATGTATAATCTATAAGCATCACCTTGTGAAACATTCTTACAGCTATGTAAAAAAGCTATTATCTGTAGGTTGTTTTGTTTTCTACTGAAATAATATCGATCCTGTTGCTTTCAAGCAGATGCTTGGGTAACTTACACATTTTCCTCCCACCTTTTACCAATTAGAAGGGAAACTTTGTCACTGGAGGCAATGCTAAGACAGCTAGCGATGCAGCCCTTATTTCTTTTCCAGAGGCATCGACTAACCTGAGGTCAGATGGTAAATCTCCATTATTGAGTCAGTAGGGGCGGATCACTGCTGGAGAGGTGCAGGCACTGCTGAAAGATTGCCGAATGCACTCAGAAAACCCGCTTTCCGCCTTTGCTCTCGAGCTACAGCATCACGTACAGTTCTGTGAGCTGTCAGCTGGACTGCTGTTCCTACAGCTTGACCACACTTCTGATTAATAGTCCTGTCAATTTCCAACACCTTCCAAAATAAAAAGCCTCAGGCAGCTTGTTGCAGCTTGTGTATCTGTGTGCCTCACTGTCTCCTGTAACATACAGTTAGGATATCTTGTGCAGATGAACTCAGGTGCTTGTTTCCTTCGCTAACATCCAGTTCTCTATCATTCTGCATTTATCAGAACACTTGTCCACTGGTGTACACAGGCCACTTTATGGACTGGAAAAAGAGAAAAAAAAAAAAAAAAAAAATACTCATAGCTATCTTTGGATTTGCAGTATAAACATTTATCTTACATAAAATAAAATAAAAACACTTATCCATATTTTTTTGAAAAGTCTACAGAAATGAACAAGTGGTTGTGATAAATACTGATATTTTTCTTATTTCATCTACTATATCATTCAAAAGTTGTAAAAGTTGTATAAACTAATTGAACTGAAATTGATTTTTATTTTCAGGGTTATTTTATGAAAAGTTAGTTCAAAAGAACACCATTTATTTCAAGTAGAAATATTTTGTAACAGTATAAAAATCTTTACTGTCATCAAGTCATTATCCTTGCTGAATAAAAGTTTTGTTTGTTTTATTTCAAAAAAGAAAAAAAAAAACATTACTGACATTTTATTTTATTGGTGTGTGTGTGAATGTAATGTCAAATAATTAGAAAAATTGTACTCAGTATTTGTGAGTGTCTATTTTTAGAGTATTGGCATTAATTTAGCAACGTGCTCATTTCAAAGTCAATAGTATTGCATCTCCCAATGCTTATTGTGTTGCCGTCTATGAAGAGTGTTTTATCATTCATGATTTGCTCATCAGGCAATTTCATTGGTCAACTCTCACACACACACACACACACACACCCACACACACACACACACACACACACACATACACACACACTGTCAGAAATCATGGATGGATCTGATCAAGACAAAACGTAATGCTGCTTATGATGTGCTACGGTTAATGTTTGGGTTATGGGTTAGTATTTTTTTTCAGAGTTGTGTAGACACTCAACTATGTGATTAATTTGATCAATACAATCTTTAGTTTTGCACTTAACAAGTTTGGCGGGGGTGCTTTATTACACCTTTATTACACCTCCTCTGTTTCCTTTTACATCTTAATGATAGCATGCATCTGGTGCTCAATACCTCAATACCTTATTCAGTATTCACGTTCTCTTCATTTCCTTTCTCCATTTCTCAGCTGTCTTTTATTTTTTCCAGTCTCATCTTTCCTCTTGTACCTTCTCTCACCTCTTCTTCCTCACTCACAGGCTTATCTTCACGCTCGCTCTTCTCTGCTGCTTCCATTCTGACCTCATCAACCTTTTTATCTGAAGTGACAATCTCTGTAGAAAACAAATTTCATCTTTTGGAAATCTGACTTGGACTCTGGAAGTGCGCAATGCCATAAATATGGCCCCATTATAATCTATGAAGCTGTCTATATGTTGCAGCTGAAATGATACCTATTCCTATTATGCAAACTCAGTATACAGCTCCGTTGATCATAAAGAGAGTGACAAATGGCTGTACACGGCAGGTTATGCAGAAAGTCCTTACATGGAGATGATTCGGGCACATATTATGCTAATTACCAGCTGCACATGTGTCTCCATTTAGAATAATCTGGATTCATCCAGATAATACAGAGTGTGTGTGTGTGTGTGTGTGTGTGTGTGATTGTGAATTATTATTATTAATATAATTTATTTATATTTTTATTTTTATTTTTTGATGTCCAGAAGGTCACTTTGAGTTTGTGGACTGAAAGGGTATAGAAACTTGATCCCTTCTGTGCACATTACTGCGTTCACCTCATTTCACCCTCTGTGTCCGATGATAAACATTTTTAAATAATGAAGGGCGCGTAGGGATGATCAGATTTGGGAAGTGATTTATGATGATGAGGGGGCAGAGGTGACGGCAGGGAGAGGGCATCCTGTTTTGGCCAGACACTGGCTCTTAACCACTCCCTGTAGTCAGATAATGACATGCATTATTTAACATCAGGCCAATATAATCCCACTTTCACAGCGCTCATCTTTCAGCTCTTCTGTGGCGCGTGTGGCACGTGCTGCGGTCAGTCCGTGGCTCTGATCCCTGCCTTATTAAATCTGTCTGTACAGCTCAGATGGGATTTAGTCTGACAAAGTGTGGTGCTGAAGGTTCTGCGACTGAAACTTTTTTTTTTTTTTTGCTGAAATTTAACTCTGGAAAGGTATTTTGTCAATCAAGGTTATTCTGGCTATTCCCCCTCTGCTTCGGTGTGAGTTTCAGGCTTTCTTCACTGATTTTAATGGTATGACTGGCCTTTCAGTAACATTCTCTTGAACTTTTTGGTGGCACGTGTTTGCTGGTTCATTGCTATTCTGTATGCGCACACAGTCCAGTTCATGAAATATATGTCTAACATTTTAAAGGCTAAAGTGTAGCTGTAACAAGCACACGCTTACTGATTTAAGCACATAATATTTATATATTCAAAATATATTGTTCACTTCGGTAGCTGCAATATAATTATCTTTTTTGTGGGCAGTTTGCAGTATAGCTTACTACTGTTTCCAAAATGTAGCTTAAATCTAAAGTTCTGCCATGAACTAGATGGTGCAAGCCGATAGGCTCTAACCCACTCTAATGTAATTACTCTATCATTCACATGGACACGCAGCTGACTGGTTTCTTTTTGCATCAGCAACCAATGAGCTTGTTGCTCAACATTCAAATACTTGGTTAGTGATTGCTGTAGCAGTTGCAGTGCACTTCAGAAACCCTCCACCTTCCCCAGCTCCACCTGTATAGATCTGCTATGGGTTGATGTCATTTATGTTCTACACAGGGTTATTTATTATATGTTATATGTGAAGCAGCAGTATTTCCTACAGTATATGCTCACAGCAGCATGTCAGTGGATGTATTGGCTGTACCAAGTCTTGGCTGCTCTGTCGCAAAAGCAGCAGTGTAGCAGATCTATTCCACCAAACATAGTAACATTGTCCTGATAGAACTGTAGTTTAACTAGTTTAAATTATGTGGAGTTTGGCAAGCTGTGCTTGTGATCATTTTGGACAGAAAACAAAATGTGGAATTTTGGACACTGTGCAGTTTTACAAGTACATTAGTGGAGGAGACACAGCAGATGCATTTGTTAACTTTAAATGGAAAATACTATCAACTAATAATAGATTTATTACTCAGTAATATTATTTAACTAAGTATCCTTAAAATTATTAAATTATTGCCTCATTAGTATATAATATGCTAAACTAATTCCAAATCGGTCACTTAAGAGGTTCAGTCTTAATCAGGCTGCTACCTATGTATACAGCAAGGCATCTAACTAAAAATAACTAAATATGATAAATATGACAAATAACCTAGCTGACTATACAGGTAGAGAATATGGACATTTTATGAACGATACAAACATCTATGTTTTTAGAAATGTTCAACATCATTTGTATACTGGTAAATATCGTGTGTATTTGTTGCAAAATAGTTTTAATTAGTATTTGTCATGGCCAAAATATATTTCTGCTTCTGAGTAACCATTTTGGATTCTTTCCAGAGTTTAATATCATGTGAGTATTTAGCAAGTTTGCGATAATTTGTGCTGTAAATATTTGCTTATCTGCACAGGATCTTGCTAAGCATATGAGTATGAGCTGTTGAAGAGCAATTCTGGCACACAAGTGACAACTCAGAGATTGCTGTAAATTGCTTGGTTTTCACCAGCTCATCCCTTTCTCCCTTTTTTCTTTTTCTTTTGCGCCTTTGTTTATCCATCCTAGATTGGTGGGTTGGTGGGTGTGGTTTTAGTGTCTCATCATTAGGAAGGTAATGCTATCCATCCAGGCCTGTCTGAGCAGCAGAGCTCTAATTAACTATAATGGAAATGTCAATCACAGTAGGAAGACAAGCTGTCCGCAGCTATCTATTCTCAATTGCTCTGCACTATACCAGCAAGCAATTCCATTCTTACCATTACAGGAATAGTTCACCCAAAATAAAAATTCTGTCATTACTTACCCTCATGTTGTTCCAAACCCATGTGACTCATATGACTTATGGAACACAAAAAAAAAAAAATTCTGAAGAGTTTTTCTCTGTTTCTTTTCCATGCAGTAAGCTTGAAAAACAAATGTATTGTAAAAGTGGTCAACTTTAAAGGCGCAATTTGTAATTTTTCGCCATTAGAGTTTGCATATTCAAAATAAACAAAGACCAGGTAGTAAAGTTTGATGACTCCTTGACTGAGTTTGGAATCATGGGAGTTGTCATCTTCATACCCACAGCCGATGCAATCTGGGACTCAGGCAGAAATCATGTTCATGGATGAGCTAATGATTTATTAACATTGTAGAATGAAGCAGTGTGAGGCTGAAAGTCATCGAAGCGAAACGAGGCAGCTGAACGAGCGTGACACACAGTTTGAAAGCAGCGGAGCTTTTATTATGCCACATTCGACTGCTTCCGCTCCTTTCAGTCGGGCAAATGTGTAAAGAAGCACTGTTTTATCATACCAGATACGTTTGGAAGTTCTGTTATGATGGCACTCTGTGCGGTCATCACCGGTTTATCAGAACGCACAACATATTAAAGCATCTTTGGTGTTTCCATCTGTTTTCTACAAAACAAAATCAGAAATGACACTATGGACACAGTCCGAGTCACTATTTAAAATTGCTTATTTCTCTGGATTTAAACATTCTTTGAAACATCTGGGATAATGTAAGTACACGAGTCAGCAAATACGTGTTTTTTGGATATTTTACTTTAAAAATATAGTAGTCATAAGGTAGCTTTAGGTGAAAAACAGACCAATCATCAGTCACTGAACTCTTTTGCCCTGCATGCTCATGAGTGTTCAAGAGAGAAGTAAAAAGGTCCAATTCATTCTTTTTAGTTGGATCTTTCAATGAATTTGTTTGTCTGGTTCACAAAACTGGTCTCAATCAGTCATATCCAAGTTGTACTGATTTGGTTCCCGAGTTCAATATAGTGACTCTAAACCAGTTTCAGCAGGTAACAGCCTGCTACAGGGAAAGATTATTGGTGAATACAGATTAAAAATTCTCTGTTTGTGTTTCACAAAGGAAATAAAATAATTTGTGTTTTGGAACAGTGTGTGGTTTAAAGAAATTAAGATACACTTTTAATTGTTGGAAGAATTGTTTAATTGTTACAGGCTATACTGTGCATCAACAAAGAATCAGTTGCCAAGGAATGTTCCTGAAAATAAGTGTGAGAAATAACTATAAGGGAAGAGGTTGACTGTTACAAACTGAGGTTACTGAATCTGAGGTTGACACATATAAGTGATCACATGCTTTGCAATACAGCAAACTGGGTTGAGGTAAAAATACAGATTTTATCAGGTAGGTCTAATTCGTTGCTTGTTATGTTATACATAAATTAGTTCATGACAAAACAAATGACTCACATCTCCTTAAATCTAAACTGCATGGCTAATGTTACCAGAGTTATACTCTAATCCATGACAAAGTCCTGAATTCTCTGTTGATGTATATTTTGCGATAATGAGAAACTGACTAAACAGTTGCCGTTTTGTATGAAATGAGAGAGAGAGTTTGGGGTGTGATATGAGAAATGAGACATGATGCCAATTTCTGGTACCGACTGACTGGTTTAATATCTTGCCATGGATGGCAGTGAGTAATAGTAAATATCTAATTGTTGTGTGCCACTATTAACCAATCATGGTAAAGTATTCCTGAGATCTATGCAATGGATCCAAACAGCTGAGTGGTTCGAAGTTTTGTAATATGTTTCTGCCTTTGCACTCATATTATCCCCCATATTTCTCTTTGCTCACAAAGACCTATGTTATGCTGTGTTATGTTTTATAGATTAATCCTGAGAGAGACTCTATAGAGACACATCCTTTAAGAAAAGCTCTGGTGGATCTGTCAGTTTTCAGCCAGAAGCTCAATTTGAGCAGGTAAGGAGTTAATATAATCTGTCCTCAAAAAGGGCAACGTGTGAGATGTCTGCATATTTATCTGTGTGTGTGTGTGTATCCGCTGTCTATTACTGCTCATGTGTGTGCGTTTGCATTTCAATGTGCCTCAGATGTTGAGGTGAGGACAGGGAGAGGTACAGGAGGTGCTCTCTATAAAGGGCAGCCTGGCCTGTGCTTGTGGAATGGGAATGACACGCTCAGGAGAGTGTGTAATTAAAGGGGCTGCCTACTCAGCATCACACATAACATTACACTCAGCTCCTCACTTAACGATTACTCGGCAAACAAGTGTGCAAGTACCTGTCCATCACTCACTGTTTTCTGCTCTTCTTTCATACACTGATCTAGGCTGCAGATCCCAGCACACTTGAGAGTGACCTTGACACTGTTGACAGCAAGAGGAGAAGGATACTTACAGTAACTTTCAATGTATGTTCATGCATCTTAAAAAAAAACTCCAAACACAAACATATAAATGCAATTCACTGCAGTTTGCAGTAAAACACTAACATTTTGATTTATTTTTCACACAAATTATGATTTACAGGGGCTGAAACTTAAGGTATAGTATTGAGCAAGGAAACACCCAAAAATGCTTTGACCTCAAAACACTTTTACCATAGTGTATGAACTAAAAGATTTTGAGGTTTGTATCGCCAGATCTATATGTATGGCTTTTCTGACTTGGTAAACTTGCTCGGTAGCTCACTGTGTTAAACTTGCAATGAAGAGCAGTCGAATAAGAGTCCTGTAAAACATGAATACCAATATAAATAGGGATGAAACGATTTACTCAACTCTTGATGCAATACGATTTACAATACTAATTTCTAACAATTTATTTTATTTGTATTTATTTTATTTTATTTTTTTAACAAAATGATATTTAAGATGCCCTCTTATTATTGTTAGGACAAAATGCTAAACATTTATTTGTGAAATCGAAATGTGTCAGATAACAAAGCCAAATATAATTTTTATAAAAACCCCAAATCAAATAAATAACACAAATAAAAGAAATATCTTTATATAAACTAACTTTTCATTTATTTAGAGGCAACCCCTGTAATTTAATCAGGATCCAAACAAAGAGGCTGCATAAATGCTGCATGAGAAGTTTTTAATCTAAATCAGATTGTATATTTTCGGAATTTGAAGCAAAAACGAATATGGAACAGCAGTAATACAGTGTTTCCTTGATTAATACTGTAAACTACTTTAATATGCATTGAGTTAAGATGTAAAGAAAATATCATCTAAAATTTCTTAAAGAAATAAAGTTCCCTCAGAGATCCATTCAAATAAACTCCTACTCTCAGCTGTATTGCGATTTCTTTAACATCTCAACCGATTTGAATCGTCATATATTTGTATTCATTTTCAACCGGGTTACATACCTAAATATTAGCAATCAAAGATATGTAGAAGTCTAATAGTTGCTTCAGCAAATGTTTTTTATCTCACATTTGCTTTTGTTAATACTGTCGGCTAGGTTTAGTGTAGGTAGCACATTAGTTTCAAGCACGCTAGATGATTAACCTTTTAGTGCCAATCATCAGGCATTTCCTTTCTGAACTGCCATGATACCTATAATAACATGCTTTTAGAGCCATTCACTGAAGATTTCATTTTAAATGTGTCATGAAACGTGCAACAAGCAACATATCATTTTGCAGAAATGACACCTCAGGCATGTTTTTTCAATGAGCCGGGGTTGGTGACTTTGTAGGGGGGTGATGAAATACCGAAAACTTTATACAGAGACAAAAACTGAAATAAAAAGTACAATTTGGTAGGTAGCATAATATTTTCAGATGGTTTTAAATAGCATCATGTCTTAACTCATTATTATGTACAGGTTTATGAGTCAATAAATTCAAATTCACTGCAAAAACCATTCTGGAATTTTGCAAAGAAGATGGGTTGTGATGGTAACATGATAATTATTATAAATGATACATTCCGTGTCTTGTAATATACAGCTCACAATCAAATTTTTGTTTGCAGGTCTGGGGATAACAGATGTGGAGGGAAAATGAAGCAATGAAGCTACAACGGTAAAAAAAAAAAAATAGCAATCTGTTGTTATTTGCTATTATTAGGCTTACAAAGCAATATGGTCAGCAATCCTGACATGATTAAATCTACCTGACATTTAACTGTGCCCAGCAGAGACAATATAGAATCTTATATGTACTTAGCTGACTAAGCCTGATGTTTACATTTTGAAAATAATTTCAACTGCTGTCATTGTTTTTATCCATTCCCTTTCCCAATGTGCAAATGTAGCTAACACTATAGCATAAATAATGTATTTATTTTTTAAACATTTTTTTAAATACACAAACAAATACTATATAGTTAAATATTTTTGTTATAAGATCATAAATCATATATTTTAAAACATTTATGTATTTTCATGATTTATTAAGAATTGTACACCTTAAAGTAATCCAATAGTTACAAACCAAACATTGTTTAATCCCAAATTCCTATAATTTGAGTTTCACTGTCCATTACATTCTAATTTGTAAATTATAAATCAGGAAGAATTTATAAAATATTGAATTTATTCTTAGCTGCTATTCTGGAATTTAATGTTTTGGAAACTAGATTTGGTGTGGATCAATATGGCTTAGGCAAACTATTTATTTGACTTGCTTTCACTTTCTATGTCTGTTATTAAGATTGGTTGAAAGAGAACTCCTCTTTATATTCTACTCTGTAGCCCTGTTTTTGTTTTCCTCGTGATATGGAAGGTTAATGATTTCCTGTCTTGTTTCAGAATAAAATGTCAGGATAATATTCTAGACAAAGGTAAGTCAGTCAATCTCACAACAACCCTTACAATAATATTCAACAAGTTAAAACACAGTGTTTCACAACCAGATATGAATCTTGTTATGACTCTTATACTACTGTTGAGATTGACATTCATTTAATTGGGGCTGCAGTGATTGGGCTCTCTGGGCCCTTTCTTTTGAGTTTTGAGTTATATTTCTCTACCGGAACTTGATGTAAACTATAAGCATTATTAGTTCCAAATTAAATATTACCCATTATTTCTGCTTACAATTCTTGAGTTAGTGACTAAAACCCTGAGACATCCTGGTAAAATTGTACACTGTATTGTCACAGACTTAATGCCGCCATCTTGATGGTCCACTGGGACTGAGCTTTTCTTGTTAGTACTCCCAGCAGACTGTGCACTGTCTGCAGGAAACTGGGGATAACACACAGTCTCGGTTCTCCGCTGTTTGCTTGGGTTGGTAAGATTCTAATTGCATTATTGCTGACAAAACTTGTTGATTTGAACAGCTGGAACAGGTTTTCCAACTCCACACAAATCTCAGAGTCATTGTAGCTCTCTGGTCCCACATGAGAATAATTACATGGAAGGACAAATAATCTGTTATTGAAATTAGCTAAATTCAAAAGGCGCGATTGCTTCCAATTCATCTTTGATGATGATGACATTTGATGTGTTTTAATATGTCCAAAATAATAATGATACATGAAATGTTACACAAAGAACTGAATGCAATGTAGTGAATATTAATCTGGTTCGTTTTGTCATAGTATTTGTTTTAAACTTCAAAATCCTAAAGTTGCAGGTTTAAATTAAACTTTGAATGCAAGACTTCATAAGTAAGCATACTGAACCCAACAACTGTAAGTTCATGTGCGTGTGTGTGTGTGTGTGCGTGTGTGTGTGTGATCTTAAAAAAATTGTAATCAGTATTTTTTTTTTATGCATTTGAATAAAATATCTTATGCTCATTAATCATTTATTTAATATGTAAAATACAGCAAAACAGTTGTATAAATCTAAAGTTTTACTCTGACTTTTTATAAGTGTGCATCCTTAAAAAAATCCTAAAACTATTAGTTTAAAAAAAAAAAAGACTTAAGCTTGTATTCACATTTTACCTAAAAAATCAGGCACCAGTAAACAAGCTTTGATAAATACATACAAAACAGTGCACCAATCCATCAAAGAAACATAAAAAATCACAGACAGTTTCAAAGATTACTGATGAAACTCTTGAATTTGAGACCACGCCTGCACAGAAATGTAACATCAGTAATTCCTGCATAACAAACTCACAGGTAAATATCTGAGACAGCTGCTAAACTCTACACCTACATGCAGAGGCAGGATGAATTCAGCTGTTGCAAGACTGAAGGCCCTTATGAATGTGTCTTTCAGCAGTGCACTGCTCTGGAGCATCCTTGTTAATGATATGCCAGTGCCAATAATTCCCCAACAACGCTCTCGGTAGACAGTTGGATAATGAGTCGTGCTCTGCCTTCCACAGTAGAACAGCTGTTTGGCTTCAGCACTTGAACTTCCTGTTTAAGAAACTCTTAAATGATTCCCTCTCTTCTGGACCACTTTCCTAGTCAAGCCTGGGCTTGGACAGCAGCATCGACACTACAAGAAATAAACTGACAACAGAAACACATGAACAACCAAGAATCACTCTGGTGAAAGGCTGCTCATTACCACAATACTAGTGGTGTGTGTTTCTTATGCTCTGCTCTGTTAGAAATTGCCTGACTGCGAGGAATGAAGAAATCCAGGGAGGATTTGCCTCCACAGCATCCTTAGTAGTCTTTAAAAAGTTGAGTTTACTTTGTTAGTGGAGGAAGAAACCTTATTATACGTGTTCAAGGGGTCTGAAGGGATCCTGGAGGAGAACCGTAGAAATGTGGAGATCACAATAGGCATGCTAAGTGTCAGCTCTTGGAAATATATTTTGGTTTTGAGATTTAAACGTATAGTTTTATTGTTCCCTGAGCCTTATGAACTCATCCGAGTTAGGTTTAATTCACTCTACTGTATGTGCAGCTTGAAGATAATTTTGGAACTGTTTCTAATAGCTTTGCTTAATTTTTGTTTAAACAGCTAAGGTCCTTCTTAATCCAGAGGGATACATTGTGTACTTATTACAATGTGAAGGCAATTAATTGGGCTGTTAAATGTTTTTAATATCTTATGCTCATTTGAAGTAAGGTGGCTTTAGGAGAATTAATGTTCTGTTTGCTCTTACTGAAAAGCGATGGAAAAGACTATGTTGTCAGCACAGTTGTGACACCAACTGCATTTAGTTTGGCCTTGTCCGGGGGTTTAACTAATGCTCTAAAGTGCATGGCTGGCAATATTCTCAGGGGAAAGTCACCGTGGCAATAAAGACATGAACCTTTATGGTCACACTGACCTAATTCTTAACACACAAGCAGCACACTGCCACAGCCGTGGAAATCATGCACGGTTTATAGTGCTTTCAGTGATATTGATAAATCCCTGTAAATTTATCGGTGACTTTATGCAAAGCATTTTTATTTTATTTTTGCTATCTATTCCATCTTTTCCTTTTAAATCCACATAAAAAGCAATGACTGCATAGTGAGTCCAGGGAAAGGATTTAATGCATCCACCTAAGGCTCAGAAGGTGTCATGGGAAGCTGTCGGGAAAGAGCAAAGCCTATCTTAGCAAAAAATCATAATGAAGACATGGATATGAAAGTCTCATTGACAGAGAAAAAGGCGCATACTATGCTAAGACACTTAACTATTATTAGCTAGCACTTTTCCTTTCTTCCCTCACTCCATGTCATGCTAGAGATCTGCCTCAGAGTAAAAAGGAAAAAAAGATGTGAGATAATGCTGAAGGAGAAATAAAGCCACATGGTGAAAAGTCACAATTATGAGAAATGAAGTCAACTGCAATAAATAAATAAAAATAAAAATCAGTAAATATAGTAAAAATTGTGTGATATAAAATTACATTTGTGAGATTTATGTTAAACCGAAAAATAGTGTTACACTAGTGAGATTTAGTCACATTGTGAGACCAAGACACATTCAGTGTTGGGAAAGTAATTATATAATATTATATATATATATATGTGTGTGTGTGTGTGTGTGTGTGTGTCTGTGTGTGTGTTTCCTGGGCTGGGCTTACTTATTTTATTTTTAATAACACACACACACACACACACACAAAACACTAAAAGATGAATTAATAAGCCTCGGGTTGTTTAGTTACTTAACTAGTTTGTTGAAAAAGTAAACTGATTACATAACTCGTGTTACTTGTAATGTGTTGCCCCCAACACTGGTCACGATTTTATAATGTAAAGTCAAACTGATGAGAAATAACAATAAAAATAAAAAAAGTAGTAAAAAAAATTGCAAGAAAAACAATTTGTCATTTAAAGAAAGAAGATATTGTGAGTAGTAAGATTTGCAAAAATGAAAAAGTTACAGTGGTGAAATATAAAGTCACGTTGTGAAATAAAGTCAGAGTCATGAGAAATAAAGTTGCAATTGCAAGCTATTTTATCTTTTTATTTTGTGACTATGAATTAGAAACTGCGTATTGATCACTCTCATATCACTGGAGTAAAAAATCAACAACAACATCAACACATTAACGGCATGTTTATCAGTTTTCCCCTCGGATTTATTGACATTACTTTATCATGAGCAGATTGCACACTTTGAGAAGACAGTGGTTTTGGGAAAGACACACTTTATTACTACAGCATTAATAACCAATCCAGCGCTCATCCCTGCCAGCTGTGTTTTTCTACCTGGGATCCTTTCCCAGGATTTATGGGATCATTCACACAGAAAATGTGCACCATTAGGTATTTCACACGCCGCAATTCAATCACGTCCTAAAATCCCTGTGCGGTCACCTCTCCCGGCGCGTGTCATTGTAGGCAGGTATTTCTCCCCGATGCCACACAACCCCATACCAGTTAATTCCTTCTCGGACTCCAGCGGGAGAAAATCAGGCCTTGAAAATCATTACTTTCTATAATCCCTGCCTTCCGTAAGCCACCACGCTAATGTGTCTATGACAAAAGAAGGGAGGGAATGAGAGCGATGTGCTGGAATAAAAGAAATTGGATTAGAATAAGTCAAGAAAAAGGGAGATCTGTCCCAAAAATTGAATTCCAGGTTTTAAGTGCCCTTGCCTCGCCAAGGTCTTTCATTCCTCATATTTTAACTTTATTTTCCATCGCAGGGCTTTCCTTCATTCTTACTTTTGACATGGCGAGGAGAAAACGCACCTATTCTCGCAAAACTGTCGGCTCGCTACTCACACATTTAGTCACTGGCAGCCTCAAGATTAATGGTGATCTTGACAGTACGTCTGACTCGAAAACAATCGGGTTTGTATTTACCACACAGCAAATTGATTTACTACAACCAGCTGATGGAAAGTCATTGTCGTTGCATGTAAAAAAAAAAAAAAAGAAAAAAAATTACATATATTTGCAAAAATGTGAAGAAATTTGACAGCCCTGTTGACTGTTTAAACGTGAGGAGCATTTAGCTCAACAACCAGGACTACTAGACACGCTGCTGGGAATATAAACACATTGCGGTCTCAGGTGTTTACTGAGAGAAACTGAAGCTTAGGGTCTGTAATGGTCTTTGGCAAGCTGGGGCAGCTCGCATCGAGGCAGAGATGCGGTTCTGCAGGGGGGTAAACAGAAAGTGCCGATAACCTCAACAAACCAAAGATGCACCTGAGCGAAAGGAAGGATAGAGAGCGAAAGTTTACAGATCCAGAAACACCCAGCATGATACTGTCTACCAAGCATTTCTCAGAAGGTCTGATTATAACTCAAACAAAGTAGTGGCCAGAATGCAGGCTTGGTGAAGAGATTCAGAAATAACAATGGCAATCAAACTATTCCTGTATCCGCACAGACCAATTAGGCTTCAGCATTACAGTGACAAGGGGCATAGTGCACTTAATGTAAGTGGTGCCGCTTGGCAATTAAGACAGCAGAATGGAATCTCAGAAAGGCCGAAGTGGAGAAAATTACACCCTAAAGTGGTTATGATTCACTCATATATAACTGTCACCACGCTGAACTTAGGTGGCCTCCCTTGTTGTGCCAGATTTTATGAGCTGGAGTCAGAGACACTAATATTTTAGTGGGCATGCTTTCAAAGGTCATCGACCATATGTTAGACGCATCACCATCTTATCGTGTAAACAAAAAAATCAGCAATGCTTTTTTGGCTGCATGTCGTGTTTTTTTTTATGTTGTTTGTTTTTTTATGATGCTCATACAGCACTATTGATCTGTGTATGACTGCAGAGGAAGTACTTGGTTTCATCAACCCCTCACTTTACACCCGCACTGCCTGTCATGCCCCCCTCTGCTGTATCAGGTAGGAAGTCTGATCATTATCACACGGCAGGCTTTACTTCCCTGCACTTCAGTATCTCAATAACTCATCATATCACACAAACAACCAGAAGAGAGAAGAGGGGAAGGAGAGAGTATACAGAGATCGAATGAAGTCATGGTTGGATTTCTAAAGCACTGTCTGGAACCAGTGCAGATAATGGGATAGGCTTCAAATACTACAGGTTGTTCTTTACTGAAAGAAAGTGCACAGTGTCAGTTATTATATTTGGGCAGTAGTTACATAAAAAAAAAGAAGAAAAAAAAAAAAAGAAAATCTATTTGAAATTCAGTGTACAAATATAATTTGGTTCTCTGAACTAAAACCTCTAAGATGTCATTGCACCACATGTTTAAAAAAAAACTATATTCTGAGCTGAGCAGCTGATATCAAATACAACGGCTAAACAGTATAAATGGGAAATGTAAATAATGCAGCTTAAAAATACTTTTTGATGAGTCATTTTAGAAGCAGCATAAATTAACTGCATTAGTTGGCCTGAACTTTAAATTAAAAGACTAAACAGACAAAAAAAAAAAGCAATTATTTTATACAGTATAATGTGCATCCTGAACAAATCATTGTCGTCAACCAGACATATACTCTAACTGAAGACAGTTGAAAGCTGTATGTGTTTAATTAACTAATAAACATCAGCTCATATAAAAAGTCATTTATTCAGAATCAAAGGACCCTGGTAAATAATTTTATTTTTATGAGTGATTCATTCTGTAACTGACTACAGTGGTCATGGTGTCATCACTGTAGATAATAGCCTTGCAGCCCCATGGAATATAGTGCCAGAAACTCTAACTGTGTTCCAGCTCATAGGATCCTGATGCAAGGAACACCTTGCAACATCATCAGACACACTATATCCGCATCCACAGAAGAATGCACAAACAATTCTGGTATCACAAGCCATTTTTGATCCAACATTGGAAATTCAAGAATTGTATAGATGCTTGAAAGTTTATTTATACACTTTAAAAGTTGTTAATAAAAACTGCTGGAGCACACTTTACAAGAAAATAATCTTTCATTTGCTTTCTAATTCTCAAATTAAGAGATCAAATTATAAGAAGCTTCCAAGTAAGACTTTTTGTCTAAGGATAAGAATAGTTCAAATGTGATAAAAAAAGTGGGCAGATCAAATATAAATGTAGTTTTTATTTCTATTATAAAAGCTCAGTGGTGTAGCTGTTAATTCTCAGTCAGATATAAAGAAAATCTTGAGTGTCTCTCATTCTCATCTGGACACAGAAGAAAAGATACAGTATGTCTTAGCTACCAATGTGATAATACTCTCGCTGTCTTTGTGGTTGGTTGACAGACTGGTCAGTTGGCTCAAAGGACTGACTTTGTGGATCATTACACAGAATGACCCGAACAGCCAAAGAAAGACCATGTCAAGAGATGCGATGATTGTTCTATTGGACCACAACTCCTCAATGAAAATCACAGTCCAAAATGAAATTTAATATCTGACAGTCATGCATGTCTCTGTCGTATAATATGTTAAACATAAGTGCGTTTTGTGAGAATTGCCCCTTACTTCTGTATTTCTAAGAAGTACATCTAATATCAGTGGGACATAACCATGAATACGTTCTTGAATAATTCTAACAATTTTTCGGAGAGATGTTGAATATTCTATGAAAGCTCTGTAGTTCATATCTAATTAATGCATTTGAACCTCATCTCAAGCTCTGTGTTTGATCTTATGCCATTTTGTAAATCAAGCCCCTCCGGAGTTGAGCTTACATGCTTGCTGAGTGCATGCCTTCATAGTTCTCTCTAAGGTAGGCATGCAAATGATCACATGCTTGATAGCAGAACAAGGTCTGTTCTTATTCATTTAATTTGGTCTATTAATTTATTTCTTTGCCACTCCATTAAAATTGTCAAGTAGGGGTCAGGGAGTACATAAAGTGCAATGCTTTTGACTGTGAAAAGTCATAATGTGGTTCATGCACGAAGTTTATGAGGTCAACCATTAAGATTAATTATCCTGACTAATGATTTAGACGAGGATGCTAATTACCAGTGATTGCCCATTATGTCAAACATGAATGTAACCCTGATATATCGTCATTCTGTTTTTCCTCTTGCTGTTCTAATCACTTTTTTGTGGAAGTCAGATGATTTGGTTGTCACAGTAGCTGGTGACCAGTTTGAACCTTGGCTCTTCTTATAGTTTAGGTTGTATACTTGCTGCCAGGCAAAGGCTTTGCAGGCAGCGTTTTTAAACAAAGGCACTTCATGATTTCATACAGGCTTCTGAGGCATCCTGGAATGGAATGTGTCCACTGAAGGCAGCATTTTAGAGCTTTCGGACACATCCATTGTCAAAGCACCTGTGTGGCCACACACTGATGTCTGACCAGCTGGGGTTCTTTACCTTCTGCATGAAAGCTCTGGGTTTAGTTATCCATAGAAAAGAATTGCACCTGCGTTACAAAGCACCTGAGCATGTTCATTGATTAATGCTGCACCTGCATCGACTTATCAATCCATTTCAGATACTCAACACCAGGGTTCTCAAACTCAGTTCCTGAATGACCACAGCCCTGCATAGTTTAGATTCAACCCTAATTAAATGCACCTGATCCAGCTAATCAAGTCCTTCAGGCTTATTTGAAAACTACATGGTACAGTATGTGTGTTGGAACTAAACTCTGCAGGGCTGTGGCCCTCCAGGAGCTGAGTTTGACACCCCTGGCCTAGAATCCGAAACTTAAAGAATGCTGCCTCCCCAGGCAGCATATGGAGGTTGGAAGGCAATGGGGCATGACTGAATCCAGTGATTATGTCTGTTGAGACACCTTCATCTGATCGATTTTTGAATGCAGGATAAATCTATCATTCGATGCCTATTATATTCCACAATCTTGGGCATTTAAAGGGGTCATATGATGTGATTTAATTTTTTCTTCCTCTTTGGAGTGTTACAAGCTCTTGGAGCATGAAGAAGATCTGTAAAGTTGCAAAGACTAAAGTTTTAAATCCAAAGAGATATTCTTTATCAGAGTTAAGATTCTGCCATTCCACCCTAAAACAGCTCATTCAAACATGCCCCCACATGTTTTCCTCACTATGTGGAAATATTTGTGTAATGCCGCCCAAATGCCAAAAGAAGGCATAGTCTCAGTAACCACAGTTAGTGTTGAAGCAGCCATGTCAGGGAGATTCTGTGTGTATGTAATAGTGATGTTTAAAAAAAAGGGTGTTTTGTGCATTTATTAAATTGATTATTTTCACTTGGCATAGCCTACCAGTGTGATGACGTCATTGCACGCATCTCATAGTAGCCCATGAGCCAGCGATGCTCATTCGTAGTAAATACAGAGACGAGTAGCCATCACAAATGGGTTCTTCTCTTCATTATTTTGTTACTTACAGAAGTATTTAAGATTTTTAAGATTACTTACAACAGAACAGCAACGCATTTTATGGATGACCATTTCGTGAATCTAGGAGGTTATTGTGACTTTGCTATGACAATCTGGTGTTTTTTGAGTAAGCTACTGGAAGTTTGTTTTGTTATTAACTTAAGTATTTGCTATCAACTGTTCAAATGCGGAGTTTTGCATGTTGCGTGTGTGTGTGTGTGTGTGTGTGTGTGTGTGAGAGAGAGAGAGAGAGAGACGGTCACACGGTGGAGGCAGCAGTCTTAACCGTCCGTGGCTTGTGTACTGCAAACACATACAAGCTTCATCACTGTCTGTCACGCCACTCTGTTCCCATTTCGTGCTTGAACTGATGGTAAAACTAAGGACATTATTAACTGTCTTTGCATTTATTTTGAAAGATGAAGCTTGTGATTGTGGAAAGGAGCGTTACATTTTCAACGAGTGCTTGCAGTGTTCGGCCAATCACAATGCTCTGGGTCAGCTGGCCAATCAGAGCAGGACTTTGTAAAAACGATGCGTTTGAGAGGGGCGGGGCATAGAGGACCTGCAATAATGTACAGTATTTGAAAAATAATGTGTTTTTCGAACGTTAAAGCATGTCAACATATTCTGTTACACTAAATACACCAAATAATGATCTTTAAAAAAAGCATCATATGACCCCTTTCAAAGTTGTGTTTGATGGTCAGATTTTGTGTTTAATTATTATTATTTTTTTTTGATGTCATCCCTAGCGAGAAATTAGTATTGTAGTAATTAAACAGTTGCTTATTTATCACCACAGCTCCTTCTATTTTGTTGTAAATCTTTAAACATTTACGATACCTCAGAAGCCTGTCCAAAATAAGTTTCAGATGTACATGCACAAACATAGCCTGCAAAGTCATTGCCTAAGCTTTCAGATGCAGCCTACATTTACATTGTAATCTGAATGCATTTGAAAAGTTCGCTATTCTTCTGGAACAATCATTTTACTATCAAAATATCTCATGGCTTACTGGTGCATCCAGGGCCACTCAATTACCATAGCATGTATATTCAAATTTCTTAGTTTCCCTCATGTTTTGCCACAGGACAGCAATTACAAGTACATATTTTGTCTTCTTGCAGGAACACAACATGAAGTGCAAAGTAAAGAATATATTTAGCAAAGCCATGAAAGTCAATAGCACATAACATATACAATTATTGGTACATTTTGCTTCACTTGAATGAGCATGCATCATCATTTCCAATTACCTCCGTTTTCACAGTCTACACTACAATGTGAAAACAGTGTTTTTAAATGTATTCACTCTGGAAAGCATCTTCAAATAGTTCAGTTTTTGCAGGACAAAAATGCTGCTTCCGTGTGGACAGAAGGCTAAAAAGATTTGTTTTCAAATGTAGCCAAAGATGCCTAGTTGAGTCCTTCAGCAATAAATGTCCACCATTATCATTCACAGAAATTTGTTTCATAAACACATACATGCACACACACACAAACACTGACAATTTTTTTTTTTAAGCTATAGTTTAATGTTCAGCACACAACTTGAAGAATTCCAAAGTTATTCCAGTTATTCCAAAATCTTTCTCCCTCTGTTATGATGTGCTGTCCTACTAAATACATTAATTATGGCCATATTTGTATCAAATGTAATATACTGAATTGAAATGATAAGGGGAAAAAGAAGGAAAAAGTTTATCTTAATTTATCATTGTAATGATGGATTAAAATAATACAACTGGAGCAATGTGAGCACAGTTTTAGAGATAAAATACAAAACATTAAGCAGCATGAAGCTGCGAGGAGGACAATAACATTCTTTTTGGGGTTGAGTTTAAACATTGATAAACTGCCTCATAACTTAATTTAAACTCCCTTAGCTAGTCAATTCTAAAGCCTGTCTAACAAAATTGTGAATAAGCTACACTAATGCAGAGACAAAAATCTGAGTTTTGTATAAGGTTATCGTATTTTCACATTCAGTATTTCTCACAAAGCAATTCCTCTGCTAATGGTCCAGAGATTTTACACTTCAATCACTGCAGCTGGACACTGACCCCCAGTTGATTCTATAGGCATTCTAGTGCACTAAGCAAACCCTTCCTAATAACACTCAAACATGATCATTATATACCAAATCAGCAGTTTTATGAGTGGCTGAGCGTTCTGGGAAAACAAATATATCTCTTAGTAATACATTTAAACAATGTGCATATGCTGATAAGAGATTAAGTTATGGTGAAAACACTTTGATTTGCTATTTAAGTGAGGAAAAATGTGAACTGAAGTCATATGCACTCGCATTTCCCCCAAAATAAAGATAATGAAAAGTCTTTAACCCATACTCTACGTTGGTCTTTCATCAGATAAATTAATCTGTATCAACAATGTTATTACCAGCGCCAGATTTGTATGTGTGTGCGTGCTGTCAATATCCTCAAAAGTAATTATTTTATTGTTAACAGAATCAGTGATGTTGTAGTGAAGACACTCAATCAGCGACAACACCAATCATGTATCCACACAGTTTGTTCATCATTCATTACGCCATGTGGCTCATCCAGCTCGCTGTCGTAAATGACTAATCACTACTAGATGGATGAGGGAAGGAGACTGCTATTTTCAGCAAATCACAAGACTGGCTGTCTTCTGAAAAAAAAAAAAGAGAGAGAAAAGAAAGGAGACATTTAAAACACTAGTAAGGTAACAGAAATCTCCGGAGGTTTGGATAATTTGTGGTATTAATTAATGATTTTTTCCTTTTAATATTAATGCTAACTGTCACTAATTAATGGGTGACAGTTTCCTTCGCTAATGAGAGTCTGGTGAAGTGATGCAGCCCATGAATAAAAAAAAAAAAAATACAGTGAAGTATATTTTACTTGACTATATTGGTATAGGTTTTTTTTTTTTTATGCATTCAATATTCAGACCAAATGTTCCCCACAGCGCTTATATTTTGGTCAGAAAATCTTCTAAATGTCGAATAAGAATGGTCTTGCAAATTCTGCCGTGGTTTGAGAGAAATCATAATTGGAATGACAACATTTGCACCTCTCAGCCATGGCAGCATCTGTTTAATCTCTGATGGTTTGTGTCCGCTGAATTGGTCGGAGTTAATTGCAGTTTCACGCTGAGGCAGAATGGCTTCTTGGTGAATATCTAAGTGGGTCATTGTATGTTTTGTTTGTGGGGAGCACTACATCACTCGATGGGGTATGTGTCTGTGATAGCCACAGGGTTCCCTGTTGATGATTTATGCGGTTAATACTGATGCTAGTAATAATAATAACAATGTTTTATTGGAATAAGAAATGAAAGTGGGTCAGCGCTAACTGACTGATTCAGTGTCGAACACAGGCATGCCTTCAGAGGCCAGACGCATAAAGACTCATCCATCAATAACATCCACCTAAATTTAGCTTGCTGAAATATAGCATCCTGCTCTTTTGCCCAGGAATGATGGAAGAAATATGGATTTTGCCTGCAATTGAGGGATTACTCACAAAGTCATACTTTGATTATATAACTTATTTTATAAAATAGCTCATTCCAGTTCTAATATACGGTCCTTTTCAGTGTTTGTACCCCTCTGCTTGTCTGAGATTCAGAAGGCTTTTAATCTGTGCATTAGTGGTGTGTTTTTTTTTCTTAGTGAGCCTTTGTGCAGTTACATCGATATTCCAGTAGGTGGTTGTTTTTTGGAATCATTTACTGAACCAATTCATTCAAAACACTGATTCATTAAAGAATGAAACAAGTAGTTGTGTCCCACAGTATACAGTGTGCACTTAAACTCTGTACACTGCTGTCTAGTGTTTGACATTTAGACATCAAGTTAGGCATCCAGCATCGGTGTCTGATAGTCCTTCCCTCTCCACTAAATAATTAAATCTACGACCTTTAAAGTGAGTGAAGCTTTTTAAGTTAATTAAGTGCATCACCCAGGTATTTGAAGTGTGCTTCATATTGTTGGAATTTTCAGTGTGAACACACTAGTCCACTATTTATACCAAACGGCATTGAATAGTGTGTAATTACATGAACTGTGATAGTGTCTTCATGAGTAAGTCTTTAAATAATTCTCTTAATCAACTCTTCCATTTAGGAATGTCACTGCTGTGTGTTCCAGCATTCCTACTTTGAATTAGTTTTTTTTTTTTTTTTTTGATTTGGCGGAGCAAAAATCAACTGCGTACAATATTAGTTAATCAACCGTAACATATTTATTGAACTGTTATAAAAGCAATGATACATATGTGTGATGTTGTTCTGAATATCAACATAGATGTGATACTTTGCGATACTACTACTTCATTGGCTTTTGATTCTTTTTCTCTAAATGAATGGGTATCATATCTCATTGTCAAGAAGGACAAGCATGAACTTGAATTGTTTTATCTTGTTAGTGTCTTCACTCCTGAGACGCTGAAGATATTTTGGACATATGTTCAATTCCCATTGCATCATGGGTTTTCATTGACTAAAGTGCATCTGCATAGAGTCATTAATAATGGACAAGCTACATTAGATTTGTATTCCCTAGATGTTCTTTCTCTCTCTCTCTCTCTCTCTCTCTCTCTCTTATGAAGGTCAAAGTAGACATGATGCTCCATTTGACAACTAGTGCAAGACATTCATCTGTCTACAAAAGCCTGTGCATGTGTGTGAATGCAGGCATGCGTGCAACACTTCTGTTAGAAGTAGGATAGCTCACAGGAGAGCAGCAGGAAGAGACAGGGAGTAAAAGGTGATGACAGACCCGTGAGGATGAAAGGGTCTAACCCTGTTAACAGCCCTACCTAAAGCCTCTAAATAAATGGAGTGTAAACTAGGTGACTAACTCAAGGAGGAGCGCTGCTCTCTCTGAACCAGACCAGACAACTGCAGACAGATGTGTCGCTTTAGCCTCCCGTTTCGTTAAACTGTCATCCCTCTGGCACAGCCCATCAGCTTCTTTGGATTAATTGTGTTTTACGTTGTTGTCACCGTGAACTGACTAATCTGAGTCATGCATGTGTTATGCTGATAATGAGTGCTTATAAACAGAACCTTGCTTTGGGAAGTGGGAACAGCTAAGCTCCCGTAGGTCCTTTGGGCAGTTGGGCTGCATCGCTCATGAGATCAACATTGGATATTTGAATGAAATTAAATAATCAAGGTCAACAGGCACAGAGCACCAGGCACAGAGTGTGAAAAACCAATTTCACGAGGCCCTGATGGGAAGCTCCATTTAATATGGCACACATGCCCATTGGGTATAGTCTTAAGCCATCTATCACGTTATGAACTTTATGGTTTTGGATATGGCGACACGTGTAAAGCTTGTCAGTCCCAGCTCTCTGTCTATCCATCTACTGCTAAAACTTGCAAATGGTAAATGACTGTCTCTTGACATTGTGGTTAAGAAATGGTTTCGCTGAAATTGAGTAGGGCCTTTTGTAACTCAGCGGCAACATCAAAAAAGACAAGTGGAACCTCTAGGGAAAGGATTGTAGTAGGCTGGTTGTATTTCTGACATCGCTCACCTTCCTTTGGTTCAACTTGATATTTAGTGGAGAATATTATGCACATGAGATTTTATGACAAGCTCTGAGGCTTGAATTATTATATATATACATATACACATATATATATATATATATATATATATATATATATATATATATATATATATATATATATATATATATATATAATATTTTTTATTTTTATTATTACCACATAAGGCATGATGTACCATAAAGGCAGAAAAGCACCATAAGGCTTTTTTGATTTCCATCGGTGTTTGGGGCAGGCTTCCACAGCCACTTACACAAGTCTGTGTTAAGATTTGTGCAGTACTACACTCTTTTGTAGCTATAGTAAACATGCTCAGGGGGGAAACTAACAAAAGAAAAAGAGAAGAGAACTGGCACTGAACTGCCTTTTTATAAAACATGAAATTGTTTGTGTTGCACTGGCTCTGCTCCTCTGTGATACACATTATGTGTACTTTAACTACAACACAACACTCTAAACAAACTGTAATGGCAGTATGCAGTGGTATTTCAAGTAAATTATATATCTTTTCTTTGTCTCCAGCAGTAATTGAATGTGTTAGAGCACTAACAGGCTATGCCAGTCTATGAACGATCCATACATTTATATAAACGTTATGAATTGACAGTATCTGAGGTGTGTTTAGAACTTTCCACTAGACAATTTGATTCGAATAACTAATTAGCAGTTGTAGAGGTGAAAAAGCATGTTACTTGCCATTTCTGTGCAATTTGAATCATTTGTGAAATTTGATAGCAATTTCTGAATGGCAATTGATTCTACACAAATTTTGTTTCCGTGTGGGCAGTGAACGTGTGATATTTCAACATACACCCCATTTAGGTAAAGGTCATTAAAAACTATTTGTATTCTGTATAATTTATTAACATGCAATGATAATGCAAATTAGCAGATATTACACTGTAGTAGCCAAATACACATGTAGCCAGAGCTTTCCCTATGCAATCTTTTTTTTTTTCTTTCCTTCTAAAAAAATTCCATAAACAGCTTTGTCTCAATAAATATTTGCATACACACGAAACAATTGAAACAGACTCAAAACGATGTGGTATACATATCAGACCAGTATGTGGCGCTGTGATTCTGCCACAGAGATGCACTAAAAATGGCGAAGAAGACTTGAAGTGTGCACAAACATTATGCACTGTATACAAACAATTTTGCTTTAGTAAATTAATTTTTTTTCTTTAGTAAAGCTAATAAGCTCAGTAGCTTCTGCAGCACTAACACAAGCATTTCCGCCATTGTTGTTGTTGCTGTTATGTGACGTAGCAGTGTCTGACTAGAGTTGAGATGTGAGGTGATGACATCATCATTTCACAAAATATACAGATTGGCTGTACACACCAAAACGCAAGGGTGACGTTTTCATATTTATCCACTTTGGGACCCAGTTTACAAAAAATAGTGTTTTCAGGCTCCCAAAATGCTAAATCCATCTGGACGAATTGCCAATACGATACAACATTTTTACGTATACAGCTTAACGCGTTTTCGTGTAGATGGGGCCTTAGTATTAGAATTATATTATTAGTATTATTATTAGAACAGGCACCCACCCGTTTATTATTATTATTGTTGTTGTAAAGAGTACACATTATGAGCAAATGCATCAGTGCATTCTCATATTCAACAACACTTGACTGCATGTGCAAAATGTAGCGGCAGGCAAAAAGACTTAACTGGTCTTTCACTTTAGGTGTTCTTCTTGTCAGATAAAAGCAGTGACTAAATAACCTAAAACCCAAATTATGACGCACATTTTTTGTTTTGTTGTGTGTCATTAGGTGAAACAAGGACAGCATAACCCCAAATCCACGATATAAAACATTTTTGTTTTTTGGGCCAAGCACGAAATCTGGAGCTTTTTGTATATCACTACTAAAGCTGTCACTTGCTGTGGGCAGAGCAAATAGTCAAGCCTCCTTCAGGTGTAGGTGTATGTTGACCATGTCTGAGATCCTGTCCTGCTGTTTTCACGGCTAGCTCTAATACCTATTAATTTAATTTTGTGGTGCAGCCTACACTCCTGTCAGGAGAAATATAATTAACAGGGTTTTGTTGCTGGTGTCTGCAACCATCTCTCTTACAGACTAACTCACACATTTATATAACGAGCAGCCTCCTACACGACAGCTTGTGCTTGTGAATTATGATCATAAACCAACAGCAGCCCAGTGGTTAAACTTTCTCACTGATATAATGAATACACTCACAGAAACATGATGGCTTGTGGTCTTGAATTAAAGTGCTTGTTTCAGTCCAAAATCTGGTGTGGATAAACAAACAGGACAGGCTTTGTAGATAAATGTAATCTGGAACACAGCATTATGGGACTGTTTTATGTGCTTGAACTGTGATGATTTCCATGTTCCATAATTGCTGTTACTGGCAAGCTGTAAGAAGTGCCCTGAAACATCAACACTCTCTTGTATTTTTCTATTGACTCCACCCACATATTTGAAAACAAAAAGCTTTTGTTTTAGCCTGAGAGCTAATGAAGCTGGGTCATACATTTTAACCATTTTATAATGGTAATCCATGATTCTTTCTTTAAAGGCTAAACAGTTATAATTTAGTTTTACATGAACATTTTTCACTTTCTCTCCAACCCCTTTAGCCCCGTTCACACCTCTAGCAGATTGGGCGACAGCGTGACCAGAGCTCATTCATTTTCAATGAGATCTGGCAACATGAGCGACAGCAACCATTAGCGACAGGATATGGGCATGACCAGCAATATGACAAGGCAGAAAAAACTGTAACTTTAAATGACTATTATGGTTTCTTTGTAACTATAATTGCTTTGTTCGGAGCTTGACGACCATTGTCTATCTGTCTATCTGTCTGTCTGTCTGTCTTTCTATCTATCACATACACATACTTATGTGTGAGTGTATGTGTGTGTGTGTGTGTGTTTCTCTTATGTATAGGTGTATACTGTAAAGTTGTAGGTGTAACTGGTGTGTAAATATGGGAAGTTGTGCTAATTTATTTTCTTAACCTAATAGTGTCATTTTTTTTTTCAGAATGTACAGGGAGTTTGTAATTTCAAAAGATAATATTTGCATTACTAACCAAGCCGTTTTATTTGAAAATTCCATAATAAGCTGCCTTTAAGACACACAAGCTCAGTTGCAGCCACATAAGGTGCATCTCAATAAATTAGAATTTTGTGGAAAAGTTTATTTTCAGTAACTCAAATTGTGAAACTCAGGTATTTAATAAATTAAGTGCACACAGACTGGAGTAGTTGAAGTCTGTGGTTATTTTAATTGTGATGATTTTGGCTCACATTTAACAAAAACCCACTGAACCCATCTCAACAAATTAGAATATGATCAACTGCTGATCAACTCAAAACACCTGCAAAGGTTTCCTGAGCCTTCAAAATGATCTCTCAGTTTGGTTCACTAGGCTACACAATCATAGGGAAGACTGCTGCTCTGACAGTTGTCCAGAATCAGACACCTCTCACAAGGAGGGAAACCACAAACATTATTTGCCAAAGAAGCTGGCTGTTCACAGAGTGCTGTATCCAAGCATGTTAACAGAAAGTTGAGTGGAAGGAAAAGGTGTGGAAGAAAAAGATGCATAACCAACCAAGAGAACTGCAGCCTTATGAGGATTGTCAAGCAAAATGTATTCAAGAATTTGAGTGAACGTCACAAGGAATAGACTGAGGCCAAGGTCAAGGCACCAAGAGCCACCACACACACAGATGTGTCAAGGAATTCGCTGAACCACAGCAACATCAGAGGCGTCTTACCTGGGCTAAGGAGAAGAACAACTGGACTGCACTGTCTTTTCAGATGAGAACAAGTTTTGTATTTCATTTGGAAACCAAGGTCCTAGAGTCTGGAGGAAGGGTGGAGAAGCTCATAGCCCAAGTTGCTTGAAGTCCAAGTTTCCTCAGTCTGTGATGATTTGGGGTGCAATTTCATCTTCTGGTGTTGGTCCATTGTGGTTTTTGAAAACCAAAGTCACTGCTCCGTTTACCAAGAAATTTTGGAGCACTTCATGCTTCTCTCTACTGATCAGCTTTTTGGAGATGCTGATTTCATTTTCCAGCAGGATTTGGCACCTGCCGACATTGCCAAAAGCACCAAAAGCTGGTTAAATTACCATGGTGTTGGTGTGCTTGACTGGCCAGCAAACTCACCAGACCTGAACCCCATAGTGAATCTACAGGGGATTGTCAAGAGGACACTGAGAAACAAGAGACTAAAAAATCCAGATGAGCTGAAAGCCACTGTCAAAGAAATCTGGGCTTCCATACCACCTCAGCAGTGCCACAAACTGATCACCTGCATGCCACGGTAACTGAGGCAGTATATAAAGCAAAAGGAGCCCCTACCAAGTATTGAGTAGATGTACAGTAAATTAATATACTTTCCAGAAGGCCAACAATTCGCAAAAAAAATGTTTTTGTTTTTTTATTGGTCTTATGAAGGATTCCAATTTGTTGAGAAAGTGATTTTTTTTTTTTTTAGTTTATTTTAATTTTTTCTTTTTTCATTTTTCATTCAATGTGAGCCAAAATCATCACAATTAAAAGAATGAAAGACTTAAACTACTTCAGTCTGTGTGCACTGAATTTATTGAATACACAAGTTTCACAATATGAATTGAATTGCTAAAATAAAATAACTTTTCCACAACTTTTCTAATTTATTGAGATGCATCCTACTTGAACAAAGCCTAAAATGCAATTATTCACCTCCTGGAAGTCATTTGAAAATCAAACCAGCTCATCAGGATATCATCAACTTTATTTCATAAACCACATGCAGGACCACATCAGGATAACATCACATCAGGATGTTAACACATTGTGCAAACATCTAGCACTGCTTATCACATCACATAGACTAGTCTAGATTTGCATGGATTACAGGTGAAAAAAGATGGCTTTGATATGATAACGAGCGTGTGCTACTTTCTCAAAAATTCAGTAAGTGTCCCTCGTGTGGGTAACAGCAGGGGTGGGCAGAGCCCCCATATCGTTCACATCAGTAGTACATTACATATATGTTCATTTCCATTTCCCCTCTAATTTGAGTTTCTCTTTGTATCTAGGAAATTCAATCCAAATTTCGGGAGACAGCCATCATGTTGGTAATTACACTGAAGTCTGGACGTAATTAATTTTATTGGACCAGTTAATCGATTCTTGATGAAAAGGGAGATTAAACTGATAGCTCTCCTCTCCAGTCATTGGGGCTCCACCCTCCCTCACACAGGCATTCACACACGCTTTAGCTAAGCCATTACTCCTAAATGAATCTGTAGCGTGTCGCTGGCTGTGAGCCAGGACAGAAATGCTCAGACTGTCTCAGTCCAAACAGTTACGGCTCGATCTTTTCAGAGAGTGACCCAAACCTGTGACCGTCAGTGGTGAATTCTTCATGCACAATGTCTAAAAAGGTGCGGTACATCTATAAATCAGATACAGGCATCAGTGTGCATTGCTCATAGTTAGGTGCAAGTAATAATTTAGTTATTTTGTGGACGGATGTCGTTTTTCATGAGCTGTTTGTTCTGCTCCTTTCTGCCTTTTCACATTGACTATGTGAACTAATTGCCAAAAGCAGAGAAGATAAAGCCCCTAATGTGATAACATACAAATTAAACTTATCGCTTTAAATGAGGGAGCACTAAGAGTTGTGAGCAAGCAAGCTAAATCAATTTAGTAAGAGTAGCGTGTTCGGGAAAAAGGAAGAAAATGACAAGGGAGATCATGGCGGCTGCTGTTGGGGAAGTGCAGATCCTGGGTGGATGTGAATAAATCTGGCATCTTGGTTTAATGATGAGAGACAGCATTCTGAGTGCCTTCTGGCAGTTTTGTATTACCTGCTAAAATGAGCTGACATTTGCATTTGAAAATCCTCCCTTCTGAAAAGATACAATTAATTCTTAACACCTAATTTTATTTGTTTGGCAAATCTGTGGCACAACAAACTCAAATTTAAGCCCTCTGTTGAGTATCTTGGCAGTAAATTTGCTCTGAACATGCAAGTTTCCTGTCCAATCTTCCAATCTAGTCACCTTGGAGCTCTCTGTAGACCTTGCCACTCCTTCGAGGCAGTACACAAAATTTGATATTCATTTGTCATTCTCGTTGGAGGACTTTATGTATTGGTTCCATTGTCAGGCTGTTCTCCAGGCACAGGAGGTGATTCTTAGCCAGATCTAGCTACATAGAAAAATGATGAAATAACTGTGACATGTCAAGATGTTTCACTATTCTTGTAAACATCTGCTATCAGACAATACAATGTCTGGCATGCAGCCTTGTTGTTCGAAATTGGAGACAGCAATTCACCATCAGTCCATATTGAGATGCCTGTAGACACTTTTACTTACTCAATACATTCAGCTGCTTAGCAGTATTATGTGAGTGGAAAATAGTATTTACTAAAGCCTGAACCGATTGTTATAGAGTCCTTATTGGATGAAAGAAAATGAAGAGACTTTCAGATAATTAAAAAAAAATTATAATTTCAATTAGAGGAATTTTGAGAAATGCCATATCTCAGGAGCACAGACAGTCAACCATTAGATTGTCATACAAAAACTTCACACAATTTCAAAACTTTCATTTTGCTTTTAGTTTTAGAATTTATTTTATTATTTGGGGGACATTGGTATAAAATAATTTTGGATAACCATTTAGTGTCTTTTTTTTAGGTGCAGGTTACTCCATTGCTTTGAATTGTTTGCCTTATGCATCGGATATAGATGTACTTGATTCTTTGCGTGCACTTGTAAAAGTATGTTTTATAGATTTATTCTTTATTTTTTGAGCATCCAACTACACCGGATGAAGTCAGTGATTGCTTCTGGCTCTGTGCCTCACATAAATCATTTGTTTAACATTTGAAAGACTTGAAATGGTTAGAACTGTTGCATCTGCCTGTTATTGTTACAGGCTGGTGAGGTACAAACGCACAAGGACGAAGGAGATCAACAAAAGGTATTTTCATTCGAATATCCAGGAGACAGGTCAATACATCCACATGAGAGCAACGAATTAACATCAGTGAGAACGGATAAAATACCAAACAGGAAGAAGACTTAAAGGCAGCTGACAAGGGAAAAACCGATGGAGGGGCGTTAACTAATAATGACTAATGAGCAAATGAATCAAAAATCATAGAAACAAGCAAGGCAGGAGAAAGGGAATCACAGAAAACTAAACCAAACCAGATCATGCTTTATTTTTAGAAATGGTTAGGTTTAGAGGTATAGGTATAGGGTTAGGTGCTCAGAAATGTCAAATAAAAATTATCATGGCTGTTTAAATTAAAAACATATGTTATAATGACAGTATTATGAATTACTTGATTTCTTAAAAATGTAATACACCTATTTTAAAATCATATGAAATTCGCCTATGGTCAAAAGAGTATTTTTATTCATATTCTAATTTTCAAAACCAAACAGAAATATATTCTTCCTCTTCTCTAACAACGAAAGTGTGTTGTCTTAATCTGTCTAAAACCAGCTCTGTAGAACAACTGTCTCTACTGTATATGCGGGCACTACTGCCCTCATGTTTTTCTCTCAATGTCATGAAAAACAGGACATATATAGCAGCTCTTAATAAAGTCAGTGAAGGGGGCAGGATAAAATTATGAGACATTTCTGACTCCCCGGCTTTAACAGCGCCAAAATGGTGTCAAGCTGATATCGATGGCAAAGGTGCCCACGAGAACTATGAATAGCAAATACATTTCTGCATTTATACTCTGAATTTGAATTACTCCTGGCAGGATAAGGTTGCAAAAAATCACATCTACGGTTATCTGTGTCCTGGGTTGTAAGCGTGACACTGCACCGTAATCCTGCCAATCAATATTCATGCATCATTCTGCCAGGTTCTATCAGGACGAATTCTATTACCAGAGCCAAGGAAGCAGAGCCTCAGTAATACATTTAGATGGATCATCATTATGTTTAAAACATTTATATTTAGGATTGTAATAGCAGCTACATTATATTTAAGGCTGCACAGTGATTATCTTAAAGGGTCTCTTACCATAGCTATTGTGTGGTTAAATGCATTTCCCACAAATAAAAAACATTCATGGGTTAATGGCATGACAAACATGCATAAAAATGTCATAATAAAAGTATAAAATAATACAAATATAATTATTTAAATACACCTTTTATATGATGACCATGTTATTTAATTCCTGTATTTATTTATTTTTTGGCTGGCATGAACTAAAAATATTATGGTAGCACTTTATTTTACAGTCCTGTTCCTCATGTACATACTATGTACTTATTATAGCAATTACAATAACTATGTAATAACTAGGTACTAACCCTGAACCTACCCCTAAACCTAACCCTACCCCATGTAGTTACCTTGCGTTACCAGAACTTTCTTAGATAAATACACTGTACGTACACTATAAGTACATGTTAGTACACGTACTGTAAAATAAAGTGCGACCAATATTATCTACATATATGTTACCTATACATTTAATAATTTTAACAGAACAGCTTTACTGTTTATCAGTTTTTGTACAAATATTTGTCTGCATACATACATTGACCTAATATTTAATTTCCCCAGAACTGCTTAGTTTACAACAGTGAGCGCATACTAGATTGATTTTTAAGTTTTGAATATGCATATTTTTCTTACAAAAATGCAGCGGTTCGCTACAGGAGACCTTTGTTCACCCCACGGAGCCGTGTTTTTATCGAAGGGACACTTTTATTTCACTTATTTTGGACTGAAGTAATGCAACACCCACTGACTGCAATGATAGAGCTTGAAATATCAAAGACAATTTTTTATATATCTCCAACTGGATTCGTCTGACAGAAGAAAGTCATTTACACCTATACTTGAGGTTGAGTAAAACACTGACTAACTTTCTTTTTCAGATGAACTAACCTTTTAATAGTGTCTCATAAAATCTTAATGTATCCTTCTCATCACTGAACTACCATTAATTATTAATACCAAATTAATGACATTTATGAATTAATTCTTAATATTAGTAAAAAAAAAAAAAAAAAAAAAAAAAAAAAAAAATATATATATATATATTATTTATTGAAAAAGAAATTACTATTAAATATATTTATAGCTTTTTTAACTATTATTAAAATGTGTACACAAAATGTACGTTTTTACTTGATAGTTACAAAATGTTAACTTTTCTTAAATGGTATAAAAGTATTTGAAAACCATACGAGGCCAACATGAGTACAATGAAGGTACATTTCTAAACTAGATTTTTAAGTATATTAGAGTTACTCTTCCGAAGGATTTATCTTTTTCTTTAGCTGTGTAACAGATATGCAGGTCAGCGATTCATGGGTTAAATTCTGTTTTATAAATTCAGACTGTTGGTACTAAATGCCAGCCTGGCTGGACTTAAACTATTTACGATGCCCATGCGAGCTTCAAAGAAGAAACGAAAACCCCCAACCCAAATTCTTCCAACACTGGAGACAAAGGAACTTTTCGTATAAGTTCCTTACTTTCATTTTATTTTAATATGTATTTTAATTATGTTTATGGATTGCATAAAATGGTTAATCCTTGTTATGTGAAGAGTATAAGTTGCAAGCTTATACTTTAGGAAATGTCTTTCCTCACTTTAACTTTCTCAAAAGGAAATGTTCTGCAACCCCCACACTCCTTGGTAGCTCGTAAAATTTTACGACTACACAGGACAGGAGAGAAGCCAAGTCACTGGCTTCTTTTGAACAATGCATTCTATGGAATGTATTCATTAACTTTCTGTTTTCATGTTTTATAAATGTATTACGTATTCCCTTTTGGTACATTTAGATGTTTCCCAACATCTGCAGTGTTATCATGTGTTAAACAAATCTTTAAATGTGTAATTCGATCTAAAAATTAGATCTTTGGTCATATATATATTATGTCTAGTCTTGTTCTAATCGTCATGCTTTGACAGACCCATTTATCTAGAGCAAAGTAATGAAAAATGTATTTAATCTGGAATAATGAACTTGCTTTAATATTCCTGATGAAATCGGACAGGCCCTAAATCATCAGGGGGTTGTCTCAACCGAGACAAAGGAACTTTCCCTCCGCTTCAGATCGCGGACATTCATTGGATGCTCCCTCGAAAATGGGCGTGAACTATTTCAAGCTATAAGAATTGACCAAACAAGGTCCACCCTCTCTTGGCTCTTCTTGCTCTTCTTTCTCTTCTCCGTTCTCGGACACGCTGCTCTCCAACGTTGCTTCCGCGCGGCCGTAGGCCGCGCTCATAGCGCGAACCCCCTCAGCACAGGGGCTGAGAGAAAAAGCCATTTTAATGGCTCCTTTGGAAGCTTTCGTTTCGTTCGTTTTCTTTTCTTTTCTTTACTAAAGTTTATTAAACTATTCGCCTCTCCACGCAAGGAAGACGAATTCTGGAACAATGTTTGTTGAACCTTTCAAATACCTCGCGAGGACAGAACAAAGGACCACGTGCTCCACGCTCACGCCAAGCGCAGCGTGCACGCGCGTCACATGGCCTCCGTTTCATGGCACATGGCTGTTTCAACGCGCAAGGCTCACAAGCTCGACGCCGATCTCACGCCACACTCACATGGGACACTTCTGCAAGTATCACTTTCTCTATGGAGATTTAAATGCTGGTTTAAAGTGTTGTTATGATCTGATTTGTTGTTGGCTTCTAAAAGTTACTGACTATGATTCTCATACCTGAGCTCATTCTGTGATCTCTCTCGCTTTCTACACTTCTCTCTCTCTCTCTCTCTCTAGTTCTCTCTCTCTCTCTCTCTCTCTTTTATTTGGATTCCGTTATGTCTCTTAAATGTTTATTGTCTGTATTTTCGTACGCATATTTACTCTGTGTGATTTGTAGTTTGATGTATTACTAGTTGAATTATTAAAAACTCATATATAAAATGATTGGCCTGGACTCCACCCCACTCACATTACGAGTCACTGAAATGTTTTGGTCTTTAGCTACAAGCTCTAAATTTAGAAACTAAATTTATCATAAGGATAGGATAATATTTTCATGGCCAGAGAATACTTTTCCTTGAATTATAAGGCGTGATAACTTTATTGAAAATTGATAGGTCTATAGTGGTGTGCTGGACATACCACGGTTTTGATCTGCAATAATTTACAGTAAGAGATATCACAATAATTGATATGAAGAATGTAATATTGACATATTAATGAGTAAATTACAGTGCCCTGTGATTAGTATTGGTATTGGCAATTGAGCTATTTTTCATAATCAATAAAATTAAATGTAACTGTCATCTGAGATATATATTAATCAAATTCTTGATTAATTATTCAAATTCCCTATATATCATTTGAGTTAATTACTATGTAAAACTCATTGTTGTTACATTTTGGTGGAGAATGCGGGCATTTCAAACTTCGTTTTGTGAGCAATCAATCTGTGTATATGGTTTTTAATAATTTCTGCACGTGCGCTATGAAATAATGTAACGTTACTGGTGAGATAAGTCGCAAGACGCGAACTCACTCAACTGACTGAGGCAAAAAGCTGGTCAGTAAGCACCTAGGTATTTATAGAAACTTAACAGTATAGTCACTGTTAATTTTAATGAAAGTAATCTGCAGTATAATGTTAAAAGTATCCTGTTAAGAAAGACCAAAATCTTTTTACAGTGAAAACATTTTAATATGAATAATTAAAAGATGAAGAAATCTTTTATTAGTTGCAACATGTAAATCTGAACATGAGCGATGTTCCTCTGATTCAGTAAAAAGGCCTTGTTATTAAATATCGTTATTGAATTCGTGGTAAACCACAATAATATTCAAAAATAAAACGATAAAAACTCCTGGTCTAAAATTGGCTTAGCTACCCGATTTTTAAACCTAAAACATTTAAATCATAAGTGCTATTTTGATAAATGTTTATTGGAGTCAACAGTTGGAAAATTCCTGTTTTTATTACAGTTGTGTTTTGGAAGTGAACGGATCCTTCTTCAACCTATGTTAATATAGCACCTCAGAGATTAAAACCTTTGGTTTGTTACTTGTGATTTTTGATGCAGAAAATCAGCCTGACAAACGATCAGATAATTTCTAAGTCATATTGAAATTGTAATTCCTCTATCTAAACACCAGGAGGAACGCGTGGGTTAGAAATTTCAGGGTACGCCCTGCTTTCTGATTCCAGCTTGCATGAGTGCAAAGCTGCCAACCTGTGGCCATTTCAGATAATGCGCTCTGATTGCTAATTTATAATCCCCTGTGATGTATATTTGAATTGGATGTCTAAACTCTCGATAATTATTTGCATTTACAGCTTTGCTCGTGCGAATATTATTACAGGGAAACAAAAGAATGTTCCCTGCCTTTGACTGTTTACATTTACTTTGAGTTTAGTTCAAACATGATTTGAATTAAAATGTAATTGTTAATAGTGGAAATCTAGATGTTTTCAGGTCAACCACTGATTGACCCCCTTAGAAGGTAAGCCATCTAGTGGCAGTCTCCTGTTAAATCGACTAACAGACCTATGTCTTTTCCATTCTGTTTTGAATTGCATGTCCACTTTTACCCTCTTTGATTAATCTCACACTGTTTGATTAATTTCATGATCATTAATGATAACTTACAAGCTATCAATGGTTATTATAGGATATTATTCAGATTTTTTTTAATTCTTACATGCTTATTTTAAATTTTGATTTAAACCAGTTTTGAATTTTTAATTTGAATTAAGTTTTCTGCTCAGCAGGTTAAAGACAGAGAAGCAGTACTTTCCCCCCCCTTGTGGTGAAAACCAGCTACTCCTTCTCCCTTGTTTCATTACTGTCTTTTAATTTGATGTTTATTATTTTGCTTCTCTCTTTTGACTTAGGTTATTTTGATAATTACCATTATTATCATAAATTCCTTTGTTTTGTTTTATCATGATTAGGTAAAGCTGTTACCTTTCCTCTCTACATATATAGTTACTCAATTGATGTTAAACAAACCAAACCTTAATTAACTTTAAGTTTCCTTTGTTCATCCTTTGTGTATTTGATTGTAGAACTCCCTTGGTGATTGGACAGTCATCTCAGGTTTCCAGTGAGCAAGGCTGCCCGACCGGTGTTACCGATACTGGCTGCGAGTGAAACTCGGTCCCTCTTGTCTCAAGAGACATCAGCAATTTTGGCACTCCAAAGGTTGTGCTAAAAGTCACAAGCCGTGCTGTCCTGCGACACGCCAGAGTAACGGAGGACCGGGGACACTGCGGTTCAGTGTTTGGGGAGCACCGGGGAGGTTGACCAAGCCACTGGTTCCCACCTGAATGACTTCAATTCAACCAGGTGAACCAAAAGTGATAAAACCTATCCACTTATTATAAGCCACAGAATATTAGATATTCCCCCGGATATATTTTAAGTGTTCTGACCCTTTTGCTTCTTTAAGCCACACCATATTTCTAGGTTTCCTACCCAGATAGCCCACTCACCTGTTGGCCCTATCTTAAAACCTAGCAGTAGGCTTAGGCCTCCTTATTCTCACTAACACGTTGTGTTTCTATTGTTTTCATCTCATTTCAAGTGTTGTGTTTCACTTTGATCTTTTTCTACCACCTGTTCTGTTGTGATTTGTTTCTTTCATTTCACATAGAGACAGTAACCTGGGAGCCACCAACAAAGTTAAATAGTAGAGCGACCACCAGCAGCCGGTGTCATCACACGACCCGCTAGGCTACTGCCTGTCAAATCTCCATTTCAGGTCCTTCGTTGACCCAAGTTAATTGGCTACTTAACTGTCTGACTGTTTGCATCAGTCAGCCCCAAAATTCTCATAAACGGCACAGCCCGTATGAATATAGCTCGTTAAACGTAGAACGAACTTGCATTGGTCTTTTTGTGTGTGTGTGCTGTGCTTCTCTCACCGACAGAGAATCAGGATGTTCCAGGCATCCAGTCCAGCAGTCCACGGGGGCCACCTCTCGACATGGTTGAAAGCAGTGACGACCCCCTTCCTGCCCAAGGACGCCAGTAACCTGCAGCACCCAGAGCAACTAGACACCGAGCTAGGTGAACTGATGGCACGCGATCCAAACCAAAGCGACTACTACAGAGGACTCGCCAGGATCTTCGGAAGCCTAGTTCACATTCTCGTCACCCAGGCACCGCTCAGTGAACGGAGCAACATCGCGGAGGAGGCCTGGAAGGACCAGGCCCCAACCCAGAGTCATCTTGATCAGCTTCTCCTCGAGACCCAGAACCAGCACGAGAAAGAGGACGACACAGATCCAGAGCTACAGAAAGGAGTTGAAAGACTTCACAATGCCCTGCAAGATCTTCGCCTCGACACAGATCAAAGAGAACATCTGGAGAGAGAAGCCAGAAAAGAACTCAACAAAAAAACTCCAGCAAGGCGACGCTCTCCTAAAAAGAGCAGAGACTGAACTAAAAAAAAAAAAGACTATAAAACCTGGGCCTGCAAAACACACTTGCAAGCGGCCCAAGCTAAATTCAACAAGCTTACTCTGCAGAGAGACAAGCTCCAAGATGAACTTTACACTGTTCACACAGAACTGAGACAATTTCACAGATTACAGAGTGGCTGGATCGGAGAAACGCACACCACAAAATTTCTCCCGGGCCGCCACTCCAACCCTTTCAGCCAAGAACCCAGAGCTGGAAAAGGGGGTGTAGTCTCCCTTCGAAGGAAATCACCAGCCAGCTTACAAGAACATCTGTCAACAACGGAGGGAAGAGAACCCTTCCAGAGAACGCATGTCACCAAACCCTGCACTGCTCACAGAGAACTTCACAAGCTAGCCAGAAGCATCTCTACATTCAATCCAGATCCTGCAGGAGGACATGACGTTCATGCTTCTTTACAAGCCATTGACTTTCATTTGCAAACTGTCGCTAACGTGACACATGTGAACACATTGTACCTGTTAAAATCACGTCCAGCCGTGATGTGCATTGCTTTCTGGATCGTCAACCAGAGACTGTCAAAGCGTACTACCAGCAACTGCTACAGACTTTGATTCTTGAATTCTCTGATCCAAACTCAGATCATGGGCTCCTTATTGCTATGGACCTCAAACAGGGCCGATTTGAAAACCCACAGACTTTCTGTAGTCAGCTACGAAACACCTACTTCGGAGCATGCAACGAACCAGGTATGGAACAGGATTTCAACTTAAAAACTCTGTTCCTCCTAAACCTACATGCTAGTTGGAGTTTTCATCTCAGAGTCCCAGCGTGTCCCCGTAACAGGACTACACAAGAGTTACGGAACTTAGCCCACAAAGCTTGCACCAAGCAAAAGACGATTTGTGAAAAGACTGTGAAATACCCCAAAGTCTCTGTCTCTGAGCACTGCTTAGAGTTAACCCTAGATGGCGCCCTACAACACCACAGTCACAGACATTTTTACAGAGAGTCAATACCGTTCCAAGCCAGCAGAGGGCAACACGGTGCAGCCACATCTGAGACAGCAGAGATCCTGAGGGTGCTGAAAGTGCTTCTTCACATGAAAACTCACAAGGAAGATGAGCCAAGCACCCAGAACACTGCCCGTCATCTACAGACCACAGAGCTAACTGTCACAGCACAAGGTGACAGCAACACCCAAGCTCCACAGTCAACACCTGCACACCCTGAACGAGACAGCACAGGTCCTCACGCCAGGTACCACAAACACAAGGTACCAGAAAATGCTGTTTCGACTACCTGCCTTCGCAGCGAGCTACACAAGACCACCAACCACCGATCGTCCCACCTGCCCTGATGCCAACATTCCTGGGCAGCCCTGTCAAAAAGGGGGTGGGTCGAAAAGGAGTCAACAGGGAAGACCTGATCGACACAGGATTAAACCTGACGGTGATCTCATCTTACCTTTTCAAAAGACTCCAATTTGAAGCTAAGAGACAAGATCGAACTCTTACACCTCAAACTTATGAACTGAATGTACAGGTGTACAGACAGGATGACATCCAGTTTGAACAGGTTGTTTCCATTCACCTGACATTCGTTCCGATGAGTCTAATACATCCCATGTATGTCCCACCAATGAACACTCATACATTGCTCATCGACATAGACCTGCTAGAACACTTTGACCCTTTTCTGAACTTCAAACAGCTAAAAGACTTTGCTCAAGTGCGAGAACCTCTTTCTCTCCAGCCACACAGGTTGCTAGAGCCAGACTGTCAGGTCGCAGAGGTCACGGGAACTCCCACAGAGCCAGACGGTCAGGTCACAGAGGTCACGGGAACCCCAGCAGCCAGCCATGAGTACAACGCCCTAACAACAGGCCCAAGTTCAAGCCTCTGTACCTTGGTCAACAAACAGGGTACGGTGGTACCAGCTTACACCAAAGGGGTCGCTGTTCGGCTCAACCTGCAAGGTGGTCAAACCTTACACCACACGCTGGGTTTCTTCCAATCCTCACCTGAATGTGTGGAACTCGGACTCACACTTGCAAACAAGCATGTCAAACACCAACACCTGTTCCAGCAATGTGATAACATCACAAAAACACACAATGTGATCGTGTACTGGAAGAAGGAAAAAGGACACTCAAAGTTACCAAGTCTAGACGAGGACTTTAAAGATCACACTGACACCCTTGCCAAAACTGGCACACTAAACAACATTCTGTGGTCACTCCCAACCCACCCACCCACATTCAAGGTTGAAGTGATTACACACAGCACAAGAACTTTACTAGCTAAACTGCCTACCTCAGAATCGCTTACGCAGGCTCCGTTGTCTACACAGACCAACATAGCGGACATGCGGGCTTCTGAAACCTTGATAATGACTTTGTTTTACCACCTCTCAGACCCCTCCATCCACCCTGGCAACCAGTCTACAGTCACTGACAACCAAAGCCCCAGACCACTGCATGATACACAAACCATGCTGCGTGCACAGAACAATATTGTGGGTTGTGCACCGTCTGACATCACAATGCCAGGGCGTGTAATGCCACGGAGCAAAAGGGGGATACTGCCAATATATTTCCATGACGCAGCATGTGCTGCACCACGCAGCACCAGAGCCACTGACACAACACTGAGGCAAGCGTCATGCCAGCAGCAAGATGTGGCAAAACATGGGCGAGGGCGAGCTAAACCCAGTCGCCGCCCACGAAGCAAAGAGACTGTCCTGTCCAACCAAAGACAGGCCTTGTTTGTTTCTTTCTCCCCTTTCTCTCTCTCTCTCCCTATTATCTGTACCAGGATGCTGCTGTGGTTTGCCGTGCCGTGCTGTCAGCCAAAGAGAGGACAGCTGCCACCGAGAAAACCGCTGAGACTCCTGACTACCGATGACAGGACACACTACCCCAGCACTGTAACCGAATACAGCTGTACAAGGTTCCGATGGAGAGAGGACTCCCTCACTCACACTGAGGCCAATGTCAAACACCTGTTCAGCCAACATGAGAAAGTGACGGTTACACAAATGGAGTTAGGTGGACACCACCACCGCTCCAAACAGTGCCCGGGAGCTTTGCTTAGAGCCGCTGCTGCTGCCGCCAGAATGTTTAACATTGTTATGTCCAGTGTCAATGCAGCGAACCAGACTGTAAACTCCTTGAAACCACTGTTTACTGTCTTCCAGAAGAACTTTACCCAGACTCAGCTGCCTACAGCGGTAACAACAGACATGCTGTGGGAGGTTAGCTCCTCCAAAGACAGCCTAACCACGAGTAAAACCCCACCATACATGATACCCTTAAGCCTTGTGTTAACTGTGCTGTCTTACACCATCACCATGCCAGCTGACCTGCTACGAATGCACCTGGCCAACTCTCTGGATAGCGCCTTCCTACGGCACGCAAACCCCAAACAGAGAGAAGTGAACGTGCTCCTGAACCAACTCATCAGCGAGTCAAGCCAAGTCTACAGACCTAAAGACATTGTCAGTGTCAGGATGTGGAAGAGCAACACCCACACCAAAACACACATTCCAAATGTGGTGGCCTACCACGACAGCAACACACAGCTGTACCTGGCCCCAAACATGCACATGTGTACTTTAACCAAAGACATTCATTATCTCTGCCTTAGCAAACCCTTCCTCAGACACAACTCTGAAGGAATCTGCGAGCTGCAACCCTGGGTCAGCGATACGCGCTGCCCTGCCGAAGCCAAGCCTCGTACACAAGTCACAGAAACGCAAGCAGAGATTGTGGGTAACAGATGGCTCGTCAACACTCCTGTGCGCTCAGCTATGCTGACCTACGACCAGCATGACACCGCCACCCGTGCCAACCTGCTGGACCAAGTACTGAAAGGTACCACCCAACACATTGACATTACTCCTGTCGACACAGCCCTCCAAGCACAGCCTCGACAGCCCGTTCTGAACCAGTCATCTGCGGTCCTAGCCTGGACTGCTGCCGACACTGCACGGGGCATCTCCACTGTCATTGGTCCCGCCCTGACTCTTGGCGTAACCTTCATCCTATACAGGGTACTCCAACGAGATGCAAACCTCTACAGCCAAACTCACGACAACTGTGGCTGGAGGTCCCCGATGGAATCCCCGGAAAGGGGGTGCCAAGTCAAAGACAACACCGAACCTCATCAAGGGGAGTCCTCAGCTCAGGAACCACCTGCCATCATGACCCACCTGCTACATGACCATCACGATTCACCTTTCATCTGCCCATCCTGATGATTGCCGTCCGATGATGTCCACACAGGGACTTCATCTGACGAAAGGGGGAGATGTAACAGATATGCAGGTCAGCGATTCATGGGTTAAATTCTGTTTTATAAATTCAGACTGTTGGTACTAAATGCCAGCCTGGCTGGACTTAAACTATTTACGATGCCCATGCGAGCTTCAAAGAAGAAACGAAAACCCCCAACCCAAATTCTTCCAACACTGGAGACAAAGGAACTTTTCGTATAAGTTCCTTACTTTCATTTTATTTTAATATGTATTTTAATTATGTTTATGGATTGCATAAAATGGTTAATCCTTGTTATGTGAAGAGTATAAGTTGCAAGCTTATACTTTAGGAAATGTCTTTCCTCACTTTAACTTTCTCAAAAGGAAATGTTCTGCAACCCCCACACTCCTTGGTAGCTCGTAAAATTTACGACTACACAGGACAGGAGAGAAGCCAAGTCACTGGCTTCTTTTGAACAATGCATTCTATGGAATGTATTCATTAACTTTCTGTTTTCATGTTTTATAAATGTATTACGTATTCCCTTTTGGTACATTTAGATGTTTCCCAACATCTGCAGTGTTATCATGTGTTAAACAAATCTTTAAATGTGTAATTCGATCTAAAAATTAGATCTTTGGTCATATATATATTATGTCTAGTCTTGTTCTAATCGTCATGCTTTGACAGACCCATTTATCTAGAGCAAAGTAATGAAAAATGTATTTAATCTGGAATAATGAACTTGCTTTAATATTCCTGATGAAATCGGACAGGCCCTAAATCATCAGGGGGTTGTCTCAACGAGACAAAGGAACTTTCCCTCCGCTTCAGATCGCGGACATTCATTGGATGCTCCCTCGAAAATGGGCGTGAACTATTTCAAGCTATAAGAATTGACCAAACAAGGTCCACCCTCTCTTGGCTCTTCTTGCTCTTCTTTCTCTTCTCCGTTCTCGGACACGCTGCTCTCCAACGTTGCTTCCGCGCGGCCGTAGGCCGCGCTCATAGCGCGAACCCCCTCAGCACAGGGGCTGAGAGAAAAAGCCATTTTAATGGCTCCTTTGGAAGCTTTCGTTTCGTTCGTTTTCTTTTCTTTTCTTTACTAAAGTTTATTAAACTATTCGCCTCTCCACGCAAGGAAGACGAATTCTGGAACAATGTTTGTTGAACCTTTCAAATACCGCGCGAGGACAGAACAAAGGACCACGTGCTCCACGCTCACGCCAAGCGCAGCGTGCACCGCGCGTCACATGGCCTCCGTTTCATGGCACATGGCTGTTTCAACGCGCAAGGCTCACAAGCTCGACGCCGATCTCACGCCACACTCACATGGGACACTTCTGCAAGTATCACTTTCTCTATGGAGATTTAAATGCTGGTTTAAAGTGTTGTTATGATCTGATTTGTTGTTGGCTTCTAAAAGTTACTGACTATGATTCTCATACCTGAGCTCATTCTGTGATCTCTCTCGCTTTCTACACTTCTCTCTCTCTCTCTCTCTCGTTCTCTCTCTCTCTCTCTCTCTCTCTTTTATTTGGATTCCGTTATGTCTCTTAAATGTTTATTGTCTGTATTTTCGTACGCATATTTACTCTGTGTGATTTGTAGTTTGATGTATTACTAGTTGAATTATTAAAAACTCATATATAAAATGATTGGCCTGGACTCCACCCCACTCACATTACGAGTCACTGAAATGTTTTTGGTCTTTAGCTACAAGCTCTAAATTTAGAAAACTAAATTATCATAAGGATAGGATAATATTTTCATGGCCAGAGAATACTTTTCCTTGAATTATAAGGCGTGATAACTTTTATTGAAAATTGATAGGTCTATAGTGGTGTGCTGGACATACCACGGTTTTGATCTGCAATAATTTACAGTAAGGAGATATCACAATAATTGATATGAAGAATGTAATATTGACATATTAATGAGTAAATTACAGTGCCCTGTGATTAGTATTGGTATTGGCAATTGAGCTATTTTTCATAATCAATAAAATTAAATGTAACTGTCATCTGAGATATATATTAATCAAATTCTTGATTAATTATTCAAATTCCCTATATATCATTTGAGTTAATTACTATGTAAAACTCATTGTTGTTACAGCTGAAACACTTTTATAGTGTGTCTCATTGACCCTTAAAAAAATGAGTTCTTTCATTTGTGCTGTTATGGTCAGTCTGCTGTTGATCTTCAGAAGTGTGTTAAATATTTCCACCCATTTGAGCCGTGACTCAGTTGTGACCTCCAGCGAAAACTGTCATCTCAGCAAGATGAGCTTGAGGGTCAGTATGACAATGAAGACTCACTCACACACACATGCACACAGTAGTTTTTGGATCACCCAGCCTCTTTTCGTAGAAATAAGCCTTTGTTATGTGCCTCCAATTCTGTTGTGTAGGTGGCTGTTTTTTATTGCTTAGGTATTTTCATCTTCTATAAAGCAATTTGTCAGAGCATGTGATAGAACTGTTTATGAATAGCAGATCAAATTAGTGTCATCAACCTTGCGTTGCAACTCATCTATTTGTATTCATACGGTGGTTTATGCTGTTGTTCATTGGGATGTGGGCAGTGCTGCGAGGTTTGAAGTTCTCATGAATGGCAATGCATGCTTTATTTGTTGCTTAAACATTGCTAAGCTAAAGCCACAAACGTGTCTTACAAGCATATAGTATAGCACTCTTTCGCAAGTTTTTTTTGGGGAATACGTGGCCTAGTGAAATAGAGAGTTTTAACTCTTAATCCTAGGGTTGTGGGTTCAAATCTCAGGCTGGCAATACCACAAACTTAGGTGCCCGACAAGGCACCTAACCCCCAACTGCTCCCCGGGCGCCGCAGCATAAATGGCAGCCCACTGCTCCGGGTGTTGTGTTCACGGTGTGTGGTGTTCACTGCTGTGTGTGTGCACACTTTCACTTTTTTTTTCACTTTCACATTCTTCTGCACAACCAAACTGCAGTTTGTTTTATTAGAGTAATTTAAGAGTTCAAGCTGAATGAAAAGTAAAAACCGTGCAGTAACTAGCACTTTGCAGTGGATATTTATTATTATGATTATTTTTTTCTGGAAACAAGAAGTGCATACATAATTTACAAATAAAAAGGGCTATCATAAACACGGTGTGGTTGTTAACTTAATAAGCTTCCAGAGGGGGGAAAAAAAATGAATAATGCATACAGTTTTCTATTTCTCTTTGTCTCAAGGTATGATGATAATGGATAATTCAATTACTCTGAAGAGACCAGACCCAAATAATGCAATTAGATTTTTATAAAGCCACACAGAATACAAAACTGTCATAAACTTGTAATTCTGTGCGATATGATATCAGATGCAAGTCCACTGCGAGGTCTAGTCTGAGAACTCTATGGAAAACATTATGGAATTAATCAGTCAATCGATGCAACTAGCTATTGGGGTGCATGACACACACGCAGCTCTTGTTGCTTTCATGTCTGAAGCCTGCAGAGATGAATCAATTGTGAAAGTCAGCTTTGTATTGTCTCCCTGAGATTTTTTCTATTTTATTATTTTATTTATTTTTAGTTTGAAAAAGTGCAGGTGTGAATTGAAAATGCTTGAGCAACAGTAGGGGGTGGAAACCAGTAAAGGTTTAAGTTGTGGCTGTGGGGCATTGGATTGCAGGCACAGGGATGTGAACTAGTCCTGGTGACACTAAGCAAATGTTACCCGGAACATATATGAATTAATGAGAGCTTCAAATCCCCATGATAGAATGTATAATGTTATATTAATAATCTATATTACTGAGTGGAAGGATTTAATAATAATAATCAATAAAATCAATAATGACAAATGATAACAAATTTCACTATTCATTTGTCAGGTCGGTGTGCTGCAAGGGTTATTTAAGTATCATTAAGATAATGTAATTTATATTGATACTTCACATTAGTGTCTGTTTTAGTTTGCATTTTTAGTAATTTTGTTGTGTGTTTTTGTCATTTCAGGTTTTTTTTTTTAATGTCCTAAATAATTTTCATTCATTTTTATTTAAGTTTTAGTTTATGTACTAGTTTTGATTTAAATTTGTAAATTTTGATTTCATGCATTGAAGGTGTGTGGTGTGTGCTCACATATGCTAAATTTGCTTCAAGATGTTAAAAACGGGTCATTTAATGTTGTATATTTACAGTAGGCTGTCAAGGAAAACATGGTTCTTTTATGGATCAAAAGGGAGATGTGGTCTGGCTCCTCAGCTCAATAGTTTGCTCGCCTCCCTCACATTCTGAAAGCTGTGAGGCTGACTCTTGATCAGTGAAAAACAGGATCCATCACAGTGGTGCTGAGACTTCAATGATGTGCAGGGCAAGACGTGAGTTTGTCAGTCGGATTTTCCTGTGAGAATTAAGCATCACTCTAGTTAAAGAGCTGCACACTAGCCTTCACTGTCTAGTGCAACAAATTTAAGGGTCCCAAGTGAAAATGTTGTAACAAACAAAGACCAAATCTCTCATGCTACAGTAGTTCTTTCATGAGGATTAAGATTATTATTGATGATAATTGTGACGATTGGCATCTGCTGAGGGCATTGCACTCTGTTTTTCTGAAGAATGAGCTTAGATACTATAGCTGATGGATTGTATGGAGGATATTGCTTGACTTTCAAATACAGTTGAATTAATGCAGTAGGTATCATAAACTAGCCGTGCACAATAACTGATTAGTCATTTTATAACATTTATTAATCATGTGTACAGTGTATAGTGCATTTATGGATTTAAACATTTTTACTAATGCATTCTGAAGTCTAAAATAACAAAAAAAGCTAATTCAAACTAAAAACTAAACACGCCATTTTGAACCTTAATTTAATATCCAAGAACAAATATTTTAAGCAAAATAACTATAATGCAGATCCGCTTGTAGGAGGACCACCCTCTGTGTACTTGTGAAAATTATTAACATTTACAGAAAAGTATATAAACTTACTATAACTTATGTACTGGGAAAAACACACCTCAAAGGCCTTAAAACAACACACACATCTGTAAAGCACCAGATAAGGCAAGCTGTGTTTTTTATTTTGTATTTTGTTAAGTGATTTAGACTTAAAAATGTGTTCGTAAAAA